>NC_034599.1:95969680-95988019 GCF_900095145.1 Mus pahari
TTTTTTTTTTTTTTGCATTCCCCTAAGATGGGGACTAATCCCAGGGGATTCCTGCAAGCCGGCTACCACTGGACCACATCCCTACCTAGCTCCTTCCCTGAGGTGAATGGTTAAAGAACTGGAGGTTTTAGAACCAGAAACCTCTAAATGGTTATGCCTCTCTCCATCCTGGAGAGAAACCAGAACTGGAATGGAAGAGGCCAGTGAATCCTGGGGCTGGGTCAGGCCAGCTCCCAGCTGTCTCTGAGGACTTTTTCTAAAGAAACTTCCACTTAACATAAACTTGCAGTGAAAGGAATTTTCACTAAGATGGTTGGTTTGTTCAACGTTTATTGAGCAATTCAACCTGGCCTGCCCTAGACACACAGCCCTGAAGAAAGAAGAGGCTCAGCATGTGAAAGGAGCTGTCACTCGGAGAGGACATGCTGAACTCAGGGGCGGCTGCAAAGGCCTTGTGGAGGGAATGCCTGCTTTGGCAGCGGTGAAGTTCAAAGTGAGAAGTCTCACAAGAGACAGGAAATGTTCTGCTTTTATTTTCATTTTTTTCTCTTCCCCCTTCTTCTTTCTCCCTCTAGCTCCATACCCACTTGCTTCGCCCCCGCCCCTCCCCTTGCTCCAGGCCCCTCACTCTGTGCCTGCCTGCCTTCCTGCCTTCCTTCCTTCCTTCCTTCCTTCCTTCCTTCCTTCCTTCCTTCCTCTCTTTCTTTTTTTAAGATTTATTTATTTATTTTATGTATATGAGTACACTGTAGCTATACAAATTGTTGTGAGCCATCATGTGGTTGCTGGGAATTGAATTCAAGACCTTTGCTGGCTTTGGTCCGCCCTGCTCGCTCTGGTCAACCTGGCTCACTTAGCCCCAAAGATTTATTTATTATGATAATATCTAAGTACACTGTAGCTGTCTTCAGGCACACCCGAAGAGGGTGTCAGATCTCATTATGGATGGTTGTGAGTCACCATGTAGTTGCTGGGATTTGAACTCAGAACCTTTGGAAGAGCAGTCAGTGCTCTTAACCACTGAACCATCTCTCTAGCCTCCTTCATTTATTTCTTAACAAAACAAAACAAAACAGGGTCTCATGTAGCCCAGATTAGCTCCTGATTCTCCAAGTAGCTAGGGATGACCTTGAATGTCTAATCTTGCTCAGGCTCCCATGTGCTGGGGTTACAGGCGTGTGCCCTCAGAGCCATTTTTGGGGGATTCTGAGGATCAGTCCCGGGCCTTACACACAGCTACATTCTCAGCTCAGAGACTGGAACGGTACAGGAGAGCCTTGCTAGCTCCTATGATGGCGCAGGAAATGGATAGACAGGGCCTTGCTTGGAACTGGGGTGTCCTCATGGACTGGGGCTCAAGTAGAGA
Organism: Mus pahari; assembly: GCF_900095145.1. Classification (NCBI taxonomy): domain Eukaryota; kingdom Metazoa; phylum Chordata; class Mammalia; order Rodentia; family Muridae; genus Mus; species Mus pahari. The sequence continues at coordinate 95,971,047 of NC_034599.1, forward strand.
AGAGTTGGGGGTCATCTTATGCTTTGGTTTTCTTGTTTCGGTCTGGCTTGGGTTTGTTCTTATTTCCATTTGATTTTCCCCAATTTTTCTTTTCCTTCTGGCTTACAAGGGCAGCAGCCCTTTACAATGGAGGTCATGGGGCGGCACCAAGAGTCTAAACAGCTGTCGGTTCAGTCCTACAGAGCTGTGTGAGATGGATTCTGACCACCTTGCTGTGATTGGCGCAGCTCAGGAGGCAGTGCAGCTTGACTCGGAGCTTGGGAAGCCCATCCCTGTTGAAGGCGCTTGCTTTGGAAACATCCCCGATTGCTGCGGCCTCTACAATCCTCTGAATGACGAACGACTTCATGGCCTTGTCCTTGGGCACACACCGGTCAACTTCACTGCACAAGGTTAAGGCCCTTTTTTACGTGATCGCTGTTTCTTGTTCCCATCTGTCTGTCTGTCTGTCTGTCTGTCTGTCTGTCTGTCTGTCTCTGCCTCTACCTCTCTCTCTCTCTCTCTCTCTCTCTCTCTTTCTCTCTCTCCCCTTTCGTTAACTTATAGCCAAGACCTGAAAAGTCTTGTGGGTTTTGTTTTCTTTTACTTTCTGTATACACATGTTTTGTCTGCATGTATGTCTGCGTACCACATGTATGTCTGCGTACTACATGTATGTCTGGAGCCTGTGGAGGTCAGAAGAGACCTTTGAATCCCTAGAACTCGAGTTACATACAGATGGTTGTGAGCTGCCCTGTGCAGAAGCAGAGAGGACTCGTAACTGCTGAGTTATCTGTTTGTTTGTTGTTTGTTTTTAAAGATTTATACTCTTTTTTTTTCATCACATGAAAAATAAGGTCTTGTTTTCTTAAGTAATTCCAGCGTGACAGACATCAGAGTAAGAATGTAAAGAACCAGGCAGAAGGACCCTTCATCTAAAGCAGCCAAAGAATCGGATGATTAGAAGGGAGCATCAGGGGGGCTGGAGAGATGGCTCAGTGGGTAAGAGCACTGACTGCTCTTCCAGAGGTCCTGAGTTCAATTCCTGAGTTCAACCACATGGTGGCTCGCAACCATCAGCAGTGGGGTCTGATGCCCTCTTCTGGTGTGTCTGAAGAGAGCAATGGTGTATTCATATAAATAAAATAAATAAATAAATCTTAAAAAAAATAAATAAATAAAGGGAAGGGGAGCATCAGAGCAGGTGGTTAGCTCAATGCAAAGGGATTACCTGGACACATGTACTCAGAGGCATTGATAAAGACCAAGGACAACACAGATGCCATCGTGAGGCAGTGTGAACAGGTGAAGCATGAAATACACATAGCCAGAAAGGTGGCAAAGATTCAGCTCCATCTTCCTGGATATAGCCCTGCTTGCCCATCCAGCCCACAAGGCACCTGGTTTAACTTCTGCACTAAGAGGCAGTATGATGCTCCAAAATGTTTGACACCAGACTGTGATAGCCCCGAGGACAAGATCTGCCTTGTTCCTGAGGCAGACCCAGCTCCAGGCTAGACCTGGCATTGGGTAGAGGCTGGCAATTAAGAGTTGCTAGCACATAGATGGCTTCAGAACTTTCCAGAGAGCTAGCGGCTGATAGAACCAGGGAATTCCTTAGACCAGAGTACAGAATTGCAGGAAAGCACCACAGGACACAGCAAGCTCAGACCAGGGGATTTTGATCTCTGTGTTGAGCTCAGAGATGAAGGAGGACCCAGGGTATCAAGCTGTTAGACCAGAGCTACAAGGAGGTCTTGGTCCTGGATAGGAGGAGCTCACAGGCAACGGACTAAGGGCAGACTAGGAACCTAAGACCTGTGCAACCATAAAAAGGCTCAGTAGGGCCTGGGAAGATAGCTCTGTCAACTTGGGGCCCGGAGTTTGATCTCTAAAACTCATGTTTGAAAAGTTGTGCATAGAGCCAAGCATGGTGATACACACTTTTAATCCCAACACTCAGGATGCAAAGGCAGGCTGATCTCTATAAATTTGAGACCTGACTAGACTACAAAGCCAGTTCCAGATTAGCCAGAGCTAGAGAACGAGGGAGACCCTGTCTCAAAAAGAGACAGAGAGAGGGGAGAAGAGAAGGAGGAGGAAGGGGAAGGGAAGAGGAGGAAGAAGAGGAGACAGCTGTGTGTGGAGGAATGTATGTGTAACCCTAGGGTTGGAGAAGCTGAGAAAGGTGGGTTTCTGGGGACTCATATGGCAAGCTTTGGGCCAGAGAGAAACTAGTCTCCAAAAAAAAAAAAGATGATGTTTGAAGAGGCTGATTTTTGGCTTCCACATATGTTTGCATGTATATTAGCATCTGACCTCACTTGTGTTCCTACAGCAACCAACCAACCAACCACACACACACACACACACACCCAAAGATCTGAGGTCTGGTCCAGCTATCTCTGGAATGTTCATTATGGTCAGGCCTTGTATCCAGGCTCAGTAAAAGTCCAAGAACTGGGTGGCCAAGAAGCTGAGTCAGGCCCAACGGAGTAGGTAGACACTGCAATCGGGTGAGCAGGAGCTATAGGCAGGGTCCCTGCGGCTTGTCCGAATGCTGCTGCCTGGGCCCTTTCAGCTGGATGCTGGGTCGGTAGGGGAGAGTACTAGTAAGAGCAGAGCTATAGGCAGGGTAGAGCTTGGGGTCTGACAAGGTCAGAGCTACTCCTGTTCTGGATAAAGAAGCTCAGGGTAAACATCTGGCCCGTGAGTACTATGAACAAGCACTCAAGGGCTTGAGGCCCAGGAAAAGAGTCAGAAGTGTGGCCAGAAGGGAAGTCGAAGCCATCAAAGAAAGCCAAGAGTGTTGAAGCAGGGCTGAGTGCTACCTTGACTGTACGTGTGACACTAGGGCGGAGATGTAGGGGGGAGCGCAGTCAGGCCCACCACCCGCGATTCTAAAGCCCACCACGCCTTGCGCCATGCTCGCTCTTTAACACCTTTGACTCAAACTCTCAACAGCAACCTCCACGAAGGCTGAGGGGCATCCAAGAATAGGAGCAGGCAAGATGCCTCTGCATCTTCATCCCTAGGGACATCCCTTCTTGTAGATTGACGACTGGGCAGTAAACCATGAGGATAATGAAACCCAGAATCCCAGGACGGCGGAGGATGCGTGGCTAGCAAGCTTCAAACCTTTTCTAGAATGGAATTCTCTTTAGTAATATAGTGGGTTCTCAGGCAGCTAGGACTGGCCTGTAGGCCTGCCCCACCCTGCCTGGTCCTCCCAAGTCCTGGCTTCCCGTTGGGCTGGTCCTACCACGGTAGAAGGCTCCGGGGCCATATTTTGGGCCCTTCCCTCCCCTATACCTGCGTCAATGACTCTTTCTGCCGTCCACCCTAGCTCTAAGGAGGGTGCTCACCGGAGGCTTGGCTCCTCATCAACAACCGGAGGCTCCCCAACCTCATCACCTGTCAGGCAGATTGGTCTTGGCTGCGCTTCTGATCCAAGTTCTGTCGGATCTCCACCACTGCCTACCTCAGTGCCCGCCAGTGATGTGCAAGTTCCCAGGACCCACCTTAACGCCCCTTTGCCCAGCTCCAGTGGGCAGAGACCAAGCACATGCGCAGGGCAGGAGCGTGAGACTTCCTAGCCTCTTCCCCTTGAGCTGACCCCTCAACTATCCCCTCACTTCATTCCTATGGAAAGGCCAAGCCATGGTTATAATACTTCCTCTGAACTCTTAGGAGGAAGATTTTTATAAAGCAGGGCCTGGGAGACTGGTAACACCATGTTCAGAAAGTTGCTGTAGTTTACAATTAGTTCCTCACCAAAGTAAGAAAGAAGAATAACATTAGCAACAGGCCTGGGGGGGGGGGGAGAAGCAGGGAAACACCCGCTAAAATTAAGCCAAATTTTTTTTTAATTTAAAATGTTTTATTTTAAAATATTTTTATTATTTTTAATGATGTGTAGAAGTGTGTCTGCATGTAGTGTCATGTGAATCCAGGTGTCTGCAGAAGCCAGAGGCATCGAATTCCCCTGGAGTTACAGTTACAAGCGTTGTGAGCCACCGGACATGGTACTGGGAACTGAACTCAGGGCTTCTGGAAGAAAACAATTGCTCTTAACCTCTGAGTCATCTTTCTAGACCCATAAAATGTTTTACATTTTTGGTCTACAAAGTGAGTTCCAGGACAGCCAAGACTATACAGAGAAACCCTGTCTCGAAAAAAACAACAACAAAAACAAGTTTTACATTTTTATGGCTGTCTCTCTTGCATGTATGTTTGTGCACAATTTGCATTCCCCATCCCTGTGTTGGGCATAAGAGAGCACTGGCTTCCCTGGAATTGGAGCTATTGATGGTTGTGAGCTGCCAAGTGGGTGCTGAGAATGGAACCTGGATCCTCTATAAGACTGACAGGTGCTCTTAACTGCTGAGCCATCTCCCCAAGGCCATCATTGTCAGGAGCTACTGGGCTGCACTGGGTGGCATAGACTGTAGCAGCTCTTGTCAGTTGGGACTGGAGGCAGATGATAAAACCCACAGTATAGGAGCAGATGGGCCGGACACAGGAAGCAGAGACTCTATAGGAAACACAGAGCTGAGGCTGGGTACCTGGGAGCGACCAGAAGACCTCACAGTGCAAGGACATCCAGTAGATGCAGATGAGTTGGCTGCATAAGGAAGGAGAGGGGACACAGGAAATGGACCGGGCTGATCAAGAGACCAGCAGAATTTCTATACAGCTAGAGCGGATTCTGAGAAGAGAGTGGGTAGGTCAGGCGACTCTCAGGGAATGCCCAAGGCTTGGGCAAGGTTTGGGGGTATGGCTTACCATTGAGGATCCTGGTCATGTCTCAAGAGGATACCCTTGAAGTGCTCACTTCTGCTTTGATGCCATGAGCTTTAGATATGACTGAATCTGACACACACACACACACACACACACACGCACACGCACACGCACATGCACACGCACAGGAGTGGGGGAGTATTGGATGTGTATGAGTGTTTTGCTTACATTCATGTCTATGTACCATGTGTCTAAAGTGCCAAGGGGCTCAGAAAAGGGCATTAGGTGCCCTACGACTGGAGTTACAGTCAGTTAGGAGTCACCATTTGTGTGCTGGGGATGGAACCCAGGTCTTCCATAAGAGCAACCAGCACTCTTAACCGCTGAGCCAACTCTCCAACCCCACATGGCTGAACCTTTAAGGCCACTAGAGTGAGTTCTATCAGCTGTTCATCTGTCCTCCTGGGACAAAAGTGGCAATCTTGTATACTTCATTTTCTTAACCATGTAAGGAATTTATTTTTCAAGTGTCTGGAGCTCAAATTGACCCAAGAATTTGACTGAAGTCACACAACACATCAGGCACAGAGGAGGTTCAAGCCTGTCTAATATTCAAACTCTGGGTAATGTAAATAGTTGATATATGCTTGTCACACATATATTCAACAGATCCCCTGGGCATGTAAACTTGGGAAATTTTGGTTTCAGTGAACTTGAGCAGACTTTTCACAGCATGGAGAAAAACTTTTGGCCATGGACTTTTGTCCCAGTTGGAGCTGCTGTCCTTTAGAAGAACACTCCAGGACCTCCTGTCCTGTAAGGTCAGAGGTGGGGTACTGGAGGCCTCTTACTTCAAACTGTTTATATTCTCACTTTACAGCTATGGCTCTCCCTGCAACACATACACATCTAATGTTTGAGGAGGGGGGAACTGATTTTTTTAATTAAACTTTAAAGAATCTTGGGTGAAGGATAGTGGGGAAGCCAAACACCTCTGACCCTTAGTTGTCACAAGAGATACCTTCATTCCACAAACAGTGCCTAAGGCCTTGATCGTCTATGATGGCATGTCTTTGGGACACTGCCAGACAACAAAGCCATTTCATGTATTAAAGCTAGTTTGGGAGGGACTTGGTGGATGTGGTATCATTTTAATAAAAGGCTGAGAGACAGAAGCAGAGTTGAGGTGGAGAGAAAAGAGCCACATTTAGGGGAAAGAGCTCACGTAGCCGAGTCCTGAGAGAAGCCGGGAATGGAGCTGCTCTTGATGCAGCAAAGAACTGGATTTGGATCTGCAGGCATGAGAACTATGGGAGATGCTCGAGGCAGAGGTCGTTTGATGCAATCTCGGAGCAGGGACTGGGATATGAGTCAGTTGGTAGAGTGCCTGCCCTTTATGCACAAAGACCTGGCTTGGGTCCCCAGGATCGCAGACACAGAGACTGGAGGTTCACGCCTATAATCCCAGCACCTGAGAGGTAGAAGAAAAAGGATCAGAAGTTCAAATCATTCTCTGCTACATAGCAAGGTCAAGGCCAGCTTGGAGGCCACACACACACACACACAAACACACACACATGCACAAACTCTCAAGGCACCCCCCCACCTTCTCTCTCATTTTTTAATGGACTGCTATTCCACATCTTGCCTTTCCTCCCCTCCTCCCTCCTCCCCTCCCCCAAAGCCTCTTTGACTCATCGTCATTGTTAACAGTGTTCCCTTAGGTTCCCTGCAGATGGCTGCTCTCCCTCCGCATCGGGCCGTCTCTCACTGTATGAAGCATCTTTCTGTAATTTCTGCTGAAGAATAGCTTCTGTGGACACCACGGAATGTCTGGCTATTGAGAAAGTGTGGACAGATGACCTTCCCCCGTGAGGAGCGCCGTTGACACACTTTCCTTGACCCCTTTCTGCCTCCTGAGATCAGCCTTCCTGAGCCCTGTCCCTTCCAGGGAGTGGGGCATGCCAGTAGGGTCCCCAGGGACATTCTCCCCAGCTAGGCTGGACACTTCCCCACCCTCTAGAGCAGATGCCAGAAGAAGAAGGGCAAGTGGAAACGGGGATGGGGGTGAGGGGTGGAGGTGGGGATCGGGGCACAGGGTGGAGACAGAGGAAAGGGTCTGACTGAGGCCATCAGACCTGTGACCCCCACTGCCCCCAACCCATGCTTGGCATGAGTAAGTCCAGTGGCTGGGGTAATGCTGGTGTCTTTCTGGCTTCCAGGGCTCCGGTTGGATTACTCCATTGATGTGTTTGTCCTTTAGCCTCAAAGAGGTGGCTTCGACTTGGTAGCTCCTGATAGCCTTAAGTATAGCAATCCAAGGTCACCAGGCCCTCTTTCTAACACGAGTCCCTCTCTCCCTTGGCTTTCAGGAAGGACCGAGGCCCCAGAGCCTCGTTAATCTGTTGTCAGAGTCCCTGATGGCATGCTAGGTATTTCTACAATTGTTCTAAAATCCCATTATCTCCGCCATCCCGGCTGCGCAGTGGCCACTGTTGGCTGAATACGTGACCGACCACCAATGATTCCCTCCAGGGAACGCCAGGCAGGGCTCCCTGGGCTGCTGGCCACCATCCAAACACTCCGTGGAAAAGAAGTGATGTCATACACAGAAGGGGTGGTCTCCATGCACAGGATACCTGTAAACACCGAAGCATGTTTCAAAGAAAAACAAAAGTCAAATTACAGAGCCTCGGAGCTGGGAGGGTCTTGGCGTCCACTTTACTCAGTCTCTCAAGCCAGCCCTGGCTACACCGGTCACTTGCCACTCACCTGTGTGTGTTATTATCTGCTCAATTCATCCGGCAAATATTTACTGACCAACCACTATTCTAGACGCTTGGACGACATCGGGAAACAGAGACAAGCCTCTCCCCTCCCAAGGGCTTGTGTTCCGTGGAAAGATCATCGGTAAAAGGAGAAGGCAGAAAATGTTAGAAGGTGATACGCACGAGACAGACGAGCCAGGTGAAGTGAAGCTGGGGAGAGCCAGCAGAGGACACCTCTGTGGAACATTCCAGAAGAAGCAGTTAGAGAGTGGCCTGTCAGGACCAGACGAGAAGTGGAGCAGAGAGAGAGGAGGGGGCCTGGAGATGGCTCAGTGGGCAAGGGAGCGAGCTGAACAAGCATAGAGATTCAAGTTTGAACCCCCAGCACCCGTGTAAAAGGCAGGTATTGCCTCTTGCATATCTGTAACTTCAGTGCTGTAGAGAGCAAAGACAGGATGATTCCGAAGGCTTGCTAACCATCAGTCTGGCTCCAGGCTCAGTGAGAGAACCTGTCTCAAGGGAGTAGGGCAAAGGGTGCAAACACATGAGCATGAACACATACGCACATACATACATACATACACNCACACATACATACACGCACACATATATACACACACATACATACATACACATATACATACATATACACATACACACACATACTCCACACATAAATACACCATATACTCACAAAAATACACATGGGTACACACACCACACAAATATACTCCACACATACATACACAAAAATATACCACATTCTCACAGACATAAACATTCATACATATACCACACAAATACACTACCCATACATACCCACACAAATACACTATATGTATACACACAGAAACACACCACATACTCATACAGCCAAACATAAACATACACCATACAAATACACTACAAATACCTACCCACAGAAATGCACCACACACTCAAACACATAAACCTGTACATGTATACACACTACACTAATACACACATAAATGTACCACACACACAGCACACATGCTCACACACTCACACATACCACACACATGCACACACATCACAACACCCATACACATTCAACACACACCACATACCCTCTCATACACACTACACACACACACCTTCTACACATTCAGCATACATGCATACCACCACAATACCCACCATGCACACACACACACACACACACACACACACACAAACACATACACATACCACTCCTACACACATACACATACCATGTACACTCTCTTCATACATGTACAGAATGCAAAATTTCCACTGGAATGAATGAAGAAATGAAGAAATGATCCTCATACTTTCCCAAAAAACATAGGACAGAAGGGCAACTGGACAAGCATGCCTGCAATCTGGGGACCATATCTAGAGATTTGTGCTTCAAATGCATGACCCTGGCACATAGACCCTTACCCACAACCGTGATTCTAAAACTGAGGGTTAGCCGGATGTGGTGGCGCATGCCTTTAATCCCAGCACTCGGGAGGCAGAGGCAGGCGGATTNAGTGAGTTCCAGGACAGCCAGGGCTACACAGAGAAACCCTGTCTCAAAAGAAAAAATAATAATAATAAAATAAAAAATAAAGTTAAAAATAAATAAATAAAACTGAGGGTTAGGAAGGTCCTGGACGGGATAGAACATGAGTGTACCATTTTCAAAAAGAATTTCTTTGTTTTCCTTTTGTCTGTATGAGTGTTGTGCCTGAATACAGGGATGTGCACAGTGTGCGTGCCATACAGTGCCTGAGGGGGCCAGAAGAAAGCATGGGATCCCCCGAAACTGGAGCTACAGGTCATTGTTAGCCACTATGTAGGTGCTTGGAACGGAACCCTGGTCCTCTGGAAGACTAACAAGTGTTCCGATCTGCGGAGCCAGCTCTCCAGCCCCAGGAATATGCTCCTTATGTGCACTTGCTCCGTGCTGGGGAGGGAGCGTCCCACCGAGACACCCTCAAACACCTTTAAATAATCAGCCTGGAAGCATCACCAGCCCCTGGGCACACACTTTATAAGTGAATAAATGACTGTTAGCTAAATCCACAGATGCATGCATGCATGAGTGAAACACTTGGTTGCTCAACTCCACTTAAACCCAGATCGTTGGAATTATTAGTGTTGTTGTGATTATTACTATTATTATCATGATTGAGTGATTGGTTGGTTGGTTTTTTGTTTTTATTTTTTTCTAGACAGGGTGTGTGTGTGTGTGTGTGTGTGTGTGTGTGTGTAACAGTCTTGGCTGTTCTGAAACTCATTTAGTAACCAGGCTGGCCTTGAACCCCCAGAGATCTATCTGCCTCTGCATCTTGAATGCTGGGCAGGCACATTACCAACTGAGCTACATCCCTAGCCTCAGATACTTGGAATTATTATAAACAAACGACATTCTAGAGAACAGGAAGCCCCGTGCTGTTGCTTCCTGTCCTGCGACTACCCACAGCCCTAACAGGACATCTCCTCTGGTTTCTTATGTTACAATGGTTTTTACCTGCTCTGGCTTGTCCAAGCTAGACTGTAGGGATTTTAGGGTGTCTAGAAGTAGACTTCTGCCTTGCACTCCCCTGTGAATTTCTATGGAGCTCTGAACCAGTTCCAAATGAGAGGGTTGCTAAGGAATGAGGGTCTACTAGATAGCCCAGTGTCCCCAGAGAAAAATATAACAGAGCCTGGGGTATAGAAGCATGGGGGTGTGACAGTGGTGGAGGAGACAGGCAGGCAGGCCTCATCCCATTTCTCTCAGGAGAATGTGTAGCCAGGCTCACATGCCAGAGCTGCAGGGACTGAGACCAAATGCTGCAGGAAATGTTGGAGCCATAAGCACAAAAACCAAGAACCAGAAGCCCCTCCCGTCCGCCCTGTCCCTTCGCTTAGCCTGATGGCATCCAGAGAGAGCCTGGAGCGCCACTCCCGGCTGCTGAGTCTCACAGATTCTTGGCCTCTGGTGTGCAGGTGCTGGCTGCCTGAGATTTTTCTGCCTGTAAACAGTCGAGGGCCCCTGATTATCTTACATAGTTGGAATAGGCACTCTCATTTTTTTTCCCCTCCTCTTCCCAGAATTCAATAAAGGCCAGAGATTCCACAAGCCATCTGACTCAACTTGATTTCCTCCTTCCTCCTGCTTCTCCACCCTGTGACCCTGAAAAGGCCCAGAACCCAAGGCTCTGCAGCCAGGCCCAAGCCTGTCACCACAGCTGGTGATCAGGAATCTTTAATCTTACTGGTCACCTGGAGTGGACAGCTCTATACTGCAAGAGAATGGTGGCAGGAGGTGGGGCATGGGGAGGATAGTCAACGGCCTAGTACAGATCAGGCATCCTGAGTTCAAATCCTGACTCCCCAATTAACAATATGGAGAATGAGTTATCCTGTGTGAACCAGTTTCCTCCCGTGTAAGTGGGTGTGTCCATGGTTTCTTTTCCTTAAGGAGGCTGCAAGGATTGAACGGACAGCCCACAGAGTTCCTAACAATGGCTCTAATTATTGTATTTCCGTCAGACAAAGAGACAGGGGGCTCAGGTCCGTGGGATTAACTGGGGTTCAAGATGGAGGGAACACTGGGATTGGCATTTTACAAAGAGAGCAAAAGGGAAGGGGTCCAGGAAAAGTTTGGAATGTCTTAACAGGAGCCCTTCAAAAAGTTGCAGAGCTGGGCTTGATGGTGCATGCCTTTGATGCCAGCCCTTGGGAGGCAGAGGCAGGCAGATATCTGGGAGACCTGCATAGGCCTATCTACACAGGGAGTTCCAGGTCAGCCAGAGCTGCAAAATGAGGTTGTCTCAAAAACCAACCAACCAACCAACCAAACATCACAGAAGAAAGAGCTGCATACCAGAGGACTCTGAGTCAGTCAGCAAGCTGGATGAGAAGCCCAGGGTGCCCAGTCTATACTTGGAAGGTGACAGCACTTAGGATGACTAGAGCCCATCGTGGAAGGCCGTGGAAGGTTGCCAGGAAGGGCCTGGCCTCAGTTCTGGCTCTTTCCTCTCTCTGGTTTCTCTGTGGTATTTGACATCAGAGATTGACCCTGGACCCCCTTTTCTCTCTCTCTGTCTCTCTGTGTCTGTCTCTCTCTGTCTCTGTCTCTCTCTCTCTCTGTCCCTCTCTGTCTCTCCCTCTGTCTTTCTGTCCCTCTCTGTCTCTCTCTCTCTCTTTCTCTGTGTCCCTCTCTTTCTTTCTTTCTCTCTCTCTGTCTCTCTGTCTCTCTCTCTCTCTCTCTGTCTTTCTGTCCCTCTCTTTCTCTCTGTCTATGTCCCCCTGTCCCTCTGTCCCTCTGTCTCTGTCCCTCTCTCTCTCTCTCTCTCTCTCTCTCTTTGTCTCTCTCTCTCTCTCTCTCTCTCTCTCTCTCTCTCTCTCTCTCTCACATCCCATCATCCCACCTTGTCCTTACTCTCCCCCACATTCGCAGTTCTACTTGAATTCTGAAGACCATGTGGTTTCTGAGTCCCTCTGCCTCTATCATGCTGGTCTCCCGGAACACTCTGCTTCTCCCCAGCTGCAAACGACAACTTCCCAGGTGTTTGGGTTTTGGGAAGAGAAAGGAGTCCAGACACAAATGTTCATGTCTGTGGGTCCCTCAAGGCTGATGGGGGCACCCCTGATTGCTTTATGGCATGTCTCTGTGAGCACTCCTCTCTCTGTGCACATCTGGTCCACCATCATATAGCTACTACTTCTATCCTGGAACTCACTCTGTAGACCAGGCTGGCCTCGAACTCAGAGATCCACTTGCCTCTGCCTCCTGAGTGCTGGGATTTAAGGTGTGCACCAGCACTGCCCGCTGAAAATACTGCATCTTTGGAAAAGGGTACGCCTGCTTGGCATCGAGATGGTATCTTTGCTCTCTGGGGGTTTTTTGTGACTCAGATTTGGGGAACCCTTTCATCTGCCTCTGTGCCTGTGATAACAGAGTTCTGTGGCTGAGTCAGGATGCTGCTGCCCTAGCCTACAAACCCTCATCCCAGGAGAACGGAGTGATGACGACCAGTCACGACACATCCTATCTTGGAAACTGCTGAGGGAATCCATTTCCATCGTTTCCATTGTAAGCTAATGATGTGAGGCGTGATCTATGCTCCTTAGCTCAGTTTGGCTACAACACTGTGCATGTTTCCAAATGCCCTAGACCATAAAGATACACAGTTTGCATTTACCAACAAAAGCCTATTTTAAAGGTGAAAAGGGGTGCTAAGGTCAGGCTGCAAGAGAAGGGCTGGGAGAAGGCCGGCCAAGCTACCTCCAAACCACACCCCACCCGCAAGTCAGCCACAAAGGCCTTTGCAAGGTCGCTAGAGGCTGGAGGACATGCCGTTGCTATGTTCAGCAATCGAGGGCAATGGGAGCCCAGCCCTGACCATATTTTAGGGTCCAGCTATCTGCATCCTCCCCCTCTCCCCATGCACCCAAGCTCTAGCCATGCTGGGATGTAAGCAAGAAAGCGCCCCTCTCCTCTGGTAGACCCAACGGTGTCTCAGTTGTGGACCCTTTGTAGGGTAACTGAAGGTCTCTCTTATTAGTGAGAGGTATGTGGGGGGCAGGAAGGAAGAGAGCAAGCGGAGGGAGAAAAGGCGCTGTCTGACTGACTGCTGTGAGAATCTTGTACAGGAGGAATTACTGTACCCACTGCATGGAGGAGATGAGGGTCTCTGTCAAGGTCATTTCTACACAAAGAAGAGCTAAGCCACCATATCCCATCTGTCTGACTTAAAAGCAGAGGCCTTCTTTCAAAAGCTTAAGATCTCGGATCACACCGTGGCAATACAGCAACCTTGTTTACTATGGATACATGTGTTTACTATGGATACATGTGTTTACTATGGATACATGTGTTTGTAGACTTAAGATTGGGTCTCGTGGAGCTGCAGCTGGCTTCGATTTCACTTAGTCTAATAATAACTGTGAACATCCCTCTGCATCTCTCAGGTGTTGGGATTACAGGCACATGTACCACATACCCACAGTGCTGGGAACCAAACCCAAGGCCTCGTGTACCCTGGCAAGTATTCTCCCAACTGGCCTACATCCCTACCCCATAACCTAGTGGTTTTTGTTGGTTTGGTTTTTGAGCTACTCTGTAGCTCTGACTGACCTGAGACTCACTCTGTATTCCCAAGGGCATTGGACTCATGGCAATTCTGTTTCCACCTTAACTGAGATAACAGATGTGGGCCACCAGACACTGGTTAACTTTTATTAGGGGAAGGGGCATTCCTGGGGTTGGTACCAAAGGCCTTGTGTATTCTAGAGAAGTTATCCACCTTTGAACTACACTTTCAGGGTAACCTTCTTAAAATTCTCCTTCTAGTTCATTTCTTGTTCTGGTGCCAAAAACTATCATGTATTTTTATCGTCGTTCATTTATCAGTGTATTTTAATGTTTATAATGTTGTTAGTCTTTATAACCATCACTTTTGCTTGAGCGGAGTAGCGCATGCCTATAATTCCAGCATTCCAGACATAGAGGCAGGAGGATTGGCCACAAATCCTCAGTGAGCATGTCCTACAAAGAATTCCAGGCCATCTGGGACTGTAGTGTGCGTCTCTGTCTCAATTAAAATTAGTAATCAAATCACTTTTACACACTAGTCCACCCTGTAGACGACATATGAGTCAGTCAGCCATCAGTGAACATTCAATGCCTCAGCATGGTAAATTGTCTCCACCCAACCCTGGTCTGGGAAACAAGGCTCTCACCTGCCCCGTCTGGAAGGTTATGTAGGTCACTGGAACCTGACTCGACCTGCTCTATTGTCACAGAGCGTACTAAGAGTGTCAGGAAGGCCCCAAATTCTCTGCATCTCCCTGTGCTTCCCTCTATAGGCCCGGCATGGTCTGTTCCCATGCATGCAGGCCACAAAACTGGAAGGCATCAAGGTAGAGTCTTGCTGGTGGTGACATGTCCCTGCACACAGGGACCAAAGAGAATGACACCAAGTCAGCCATACTCCCAGCACTGGGATGGGAGCAAACTTCCTGCCAAGAGCCCTGAGTAGCTAAAGCTTGATGCCCATTCTCTTGAGAAAGCCCCTTCTAGAAAGTTCTGCTTTCTGGAAGCAGAAGCACTTTAGGCAAGGCGAACAGGCCAGCGCAAACGCCCAAGGTGATGGGCCGAAGATCACATTTTCAGGATGCCTCTCTGCTTTATGTGTTTGCAAAGCAGATATTTGGGGAGGTTGGGCTCCAAATTGCTTCATGGTTGCCAGCCTCGTGGGAAATGGCTCGCATTCTTAGCATAGTTAAAGAGCTGTGAAGCAACAGAGAAGATTGCTCTGAGGCCTCTGGGGAACTAAGGAAGATGAGCCACGGCATAGGCATGCCTCCCTGGACGGGTTCTGAGATGGGATGCACCAGATTTTTTTTTTCCAAGAAGGCAGGGTGGTAGTGAGTTTCTAAAGGGTCCGTTTGTGAGTCACTGCAGGGCTTACACAAGCCCAGGCCTGATTGCTTCCCAAGATCACTTAAACAGCCCCTGACCCGATAAGCACTCCAAACAAGCAGAAGTTAGCTTCACAGCCATTTATGAGAAAAGCTTATGCTATACCCACCGGGTTGGCGATGAGCATTTCTCCTTTTCCTTCTCCTCTTCCCTTTCTTTTTCTCATCCTCTTGTAGCCCAGGTTAACCGCCAACTCTCTATGAAGAGAAGGATAACCCTAACCTTACATATTCCAGCCTCCATCTCCCATGTGCTAGGGACTGAGATTTCTAGCTGATTAAGATTTCTGGGATTTTGTTGTGCCCCCCCCCCAAATACTCCCCCTCCCTGAAGTACACTGCCATTGACATTTTTCTTTTAATTGAGAAGGCATATCATTTCAAAATCAACATCAATAACATTTTTATTTATCCTTCGAGAGCTTATATATAAGGTATATAGTTTATCTCAATTATATCCACCCCTCACTCCAACTCCTCCAACACATATCTTTCTCAACTTTATATTCTTTCTTCTTCTTCTTCTTCTTCTTCTTCTTCTTCTTCTTCTTCTTCTTCTTCTTCTTCTTCTTCTTCTTCTTCTTCTTCTTCTTCTTCTTCTTCTTCTTCTTCTTCTTCTTCTTCTTCTTCTTCATAAGTCACCGAGTCAGACTAGGGTAGCCCCTGTGCTGATGAATGTGAAGTTACTGTTTATTGGGCCATGGGCAGTCTACAACAGTATTTAAAAAAATAAATAACCAAGTAAAAAGGCCCTCAGGTCAAAACTGTTTTATCACCTATCTTAATAGTAAACCCCACCCAAAAATTCTCAATCCTATGTCCTCTTTCCAGCAGATGATTCTATGGCCAGCCACCCAGCTGGAAAGGAAGGTAGGGTCAAACCTGTCACTAGTGTGTGTGTTCCCTGCTGGCTACAGGGGCTGGTGGCCAAAAAAACCACACCTATTGAATTCCCTGAAGTGAGAAAGCAGCATTCCTGAGACCACTCAGTAGTCCCGGCAGCCTCAGACAGCCATGCCAGGAAATGCAGAGGGAGAAGAATTCCTTCCTGGTACTGCCTCTGGGGCCAGTACACAGGTCCCCAGTCCGGCTGGCTGGGGTGACTGAGCACCTAGGGAAGTTAGACACGCATGCCACGGAAACCTTGCCCACTGTGGCTCTGAAGGCAGTAGTACAGCGAAGCAGCCCGCTGTTCCGCCTCTGTCTGAATGCAAACCAGGCAGAAATGCTCCCAGGGACTTGAGGCCAGGTGTGTGACTGGGATGAGGGAGGTCCTGAGACTTGAGAGGAGGAATGAGAGGCATGTCTCAGAAGTGTGGGAGCCCAGCAGGTGTGAGTGCTAAAGGGTTAAAGGGAGACAGGGCCTCCCTAGAGTTGGAACCTCCTGTCAAGCAGAGGTTCTCAGCCCTATCACACTGCCATCTAGAAAGGACGGCAGTATCCTTTATGCACCATAACCAATTTAACCCAATTCCTCCAAGGTGGCACCAGGATTTTTTTTTTTTAAACATCCCTATAATTACAATATTCACCAAGGCAGGAGAACCAGTGCTTTGAAGATATTAAATGTAAAACCTCCTGAGTGATTCACCCACCATCTTTTCTCTGCAGGACTGATTCTCAAATCTCTGCAGTTGCCTACTGTCTTTTAAACCCATTGCAACCCTATTTCCCTGCTGACCACCCAGCTGCAGTGAGTGTAGCCATCTGAGGTTTATAGTCACTTAGGACCCAAACATATGACCACACATAGCTACCAGCAAGCAGGCGTTTGCCTTCCCAATGAAGCTGCCTGTACCCATTGGGACAGGTCCTATGGTGTTCTTATGATTTCTTGACACCAGCCGACCTACCTCCTACTTCCATATAAGCCACATCATATGCTCTGTATTTCCTGGGTGATTTGCATACTAAGGCAATTGGATATTTCAAGCAACCTTGATGGGAGAGTTGACAAAATGTCTAATGCAAATGAACAGCCTCAGCCGGGCAGTGGTGGCGCACACCTTTAATCGCAGCATTTGGGAGGCAGAGGCAGGC
>NC_034599.1:95988274-96004663 GCF_900095145.1 Mus pahari
GAGGAGGAGGAGGAGGAGGAGGAGGAGAACAGCCTCAAGAATAACCCTGGTCATGGCAACGGGTGTGTGCAGTATAGGGGAATATAGAAAGAATGGCCAACCAAGCCATGACTCTTGGGCTTTCTCCAGGGAACACAGGCACAACTCACATAACTAAACCCTGGATTAGATCTCTTTCTGCGCTGATCATCTTCAAAGGCAGGGTGGGCAGTTCCATGCGGCAGTGTGGGTGATAGGGGCTGATTTCTGTTAAAACAACATCCAATATTTGCTGCAGTCACTTGAAGAAACTTCAGTGTGGTGTCCCAAACTCAGACATTTATATCTGCTCTCTTTATTTCAAAAAGGAGCACCCAAGAAACTGGCAAATCCACTGAGTGTTTAAGAGCAGGGGGAAATGGGGTATTGCAGTCAGAGAGAGACCTGCTGTGCCAGGCAAAAGGTGACTGAGAACCTGAATGGTCCCCTATAGTACTTGAATGCAAATGTTCCTGTGAGTTCTGAGTGGAGGGAGAAGGGGATGGATGTGGCCCTGGTGCAGGGGCAGAGGCTGGGGGGGGGGGTCAGGGGGGGACAGGCAGACAACCTGGGTTGAATGGCTTTGAGTCACAGACTAGAGGGTTAGATTCTAGGTTTCACCATCCAAACTTCACCATCCTGAGTGAGAAGTTGTATGAGGGATTATACTGTATTAGACAAGGGATGGAGTTAAGATGCTACAGTAAGCTGAGAAAGGATGGTTGATACCTCCAGGTCTTCCTATGGCTTTCAAAGAAGTCACCTGTGGCTCCATGGGGCAGATATTGAATGTCCTCTCACAGATCTTGCCCAAGATATACGTGCAGAGATCTCAGTCGCCCCAGCTCCACATCCCTGAGCTCCTAAACTAATATGAGAATTGGTGGCTCCCAAATGGCAGAAGATCCACTCTCAGTTGCTCTTGCACGGGGACCAACACTTGTACTTTATGAGGAAGCCCACGGACATTAACAGTCACTATCCAACAGAAAACAAGCCAAAGAATCTCTAGCCTGGAATGTGTTTTTGCGAACATACTTTAGGAGTTGGAGCTGCTGGCATTTCTGGGAAACAGATGAGCTGGAGTTAAGAATTCAAGATGACTTAAGGAGTGAGCGGAATCTGTAAATGAAAGAGGCAGAAAGCAGGATTGGAGTCATTGGACTCCACAGACCTGCTAGGCTCTGCCTGTCTCTCATGGCCGTTTGAGGATGGATGTGAAGAAGGGGACTGGGCTGTTAGCGGACAGCAGGCTTGCAATGGGCTGTCCTATTCTGGAGGCAAGCATTGGCTGAAGATGTCTCTGAGCTCTGCATCTGAATAAGATGTCTTAGTGTCTGTCTTCGAGACCCTTCGCCTGGGCTCCTGGCCAAGTAGGTCATCCCTGTGAGTTGAACCATGGCCTGTCTCCAACAGGGGCCATTTTCACGTTCCCCATCATTTTATTTTCCTCCGACCTCACTAAGCAGAGGCATCTCCCTAGGAGGCTGGTCTGACCCTCCTTCCCCCTACTCCCCAGCCCCAAGTCCTTTTTCTTTTCTGCTCTGTGTGAGGGAGAATGCATATGTGTGTGTACACATGTGCGTGTGGAGACCAAGAACAACCATGGGTGTTATTTCTCAGGCATTATCCATCTTGTTTTCAGAATGGGGTCTCTCTCATTGGCTTGGAACTGCCCGAGTCATTGTATAGGATGAGATGGCAATACGCCACAGAATCCTGCCTGTCTCTGTCTCTCTGGTTCTAGGATCACAAGCATGGTCTACCGTACCTGTTGTTGTTGTTTTGTTTTGTTGTTTGCTTGTTTGTCTCTTTGGTTTGGTTTGGTTTTTAAACATAGATTCAAGACACAATGCTTCCAATGGAAGTGCCTCACTTACTGTGCTATAGGGCCCTAGCCTTTCCTTTTTCTTTTGTTTGTCTTTTGGAAAACACTCCGCCCCAAGCCCACCAGGAATAAAATCAAAAGGTAAACGTTTGCCTCATCAAATATCTGTACCTTGAGTCACCGGGGGCTAAGCTTCGTGAGACATAAAACTCAGCACAAGTCACAGTCGTAAACAGGCAAAGATCCCATAGTAACTTAAAGGCCAGGAAGACCAGACTCTCGGATGACAAGATGCTCAATCCCAGCAAAAGAAATCCAAGCTAAAGCAACAGCAAGATAGATACCGTCGCCGCCTATCAGATGGGCAAAGATCAAAAAGTTTGATTTATCTCCGAGTCACCAGGGTAACAGCAGCTCAAGGGCTGGGTCAGGAGCATGACTTGACAAAGTGTGGAAGACGATTTGGCAACCTGTCCCTCCGTTCCAAATTCCCACGGTCTTCAAAAGGCAGAAGAATGTGGTAATTAAGAATGTGAGTTGGAGTCAGACACCTTGGTTTGAGTCCCAGCTCTGCCAGTCATTTCACTTCCCTGAGCCTGGATTCTTCTCATCTGCAAAATGGTATGAGTTTGCCTAGCCCTCAAGCTGGTTTCAAGCGTTATGATGGCACCAATTGTTGTAGCGTACTTACGGCAAATCCCAGCTTTCAGAAATTACTATGCAAATGTTAATGATCCTTATTATTAATTGCCCCAGCAATTTGACTGCTAGGAATCTACCCTACAGACACTGCTTGCACGCGCTCTGACCTTCCAGTGCCACTCACTGAAGCACCGAGGCTGCTGCGCAGAACACGAGAACCAATCCAAATGGCTACAAGCAGCTAGCTTAATTCAGGTGTGTGTGAAACAATATATTTAACTGATAGGAAAGAAATGGTGGATGAACTTTTTTTTTTTTTTTTAAATTTCTGTTCAATGTGCACAGCACGCTGCTGCTTTAAATATCTGTAAGCAGGCAGGGGAGAGAGGGCCACATGCCTATATATTAGCACCTAGTAGATCAGGAGTACAAGGCCTGACTGAGCTACATGAGACCCTGTTGCAAAAAACTAAAAGAACTGCAGATGCAGCACAGAGGCAGGGTGCTTATCTAGCACATGCAAGGGATATGGGTTTAATTCCCAGCACCAGGAAGCTAAAACCATCACAATAATAAATAAGAATCGGGGTAGTACAGACCCAAGTGCATCTTATCCATAATTACAAAATTCAAAAACCTCTAATTTTTAAAAATGGCACAAGAAACCGGGTAGTGATGGCGCACACCTTTAATCCCAGAACTTGGGAGGCAGTGGCAGGCAGATTTCTGAGTTNGAGGCCAACCTGATCTACAAAGTGAGTTCCAGGACAGCCAGGGCTACACAGAGAAACCCTGTCTCGAAAAAAACCAACCAACCAACCAAACAAACAAACAAACAAACAAAAATGGCACAAGTATGTTTTGTAGCAAAAGTTAAATTCAACAGACTGAAGGCTGATTATGGATTTATCTTATTGGTGCAGAAATTTTAGTGTTTTATCACAGAGTGTGGCACCATCCACAGAACACTGCCTTCCTTCATTCCTTGAATTCCAAATTCAAAACTACATTGCTCCCGCATGTCTCAGGATTGTGGACTTATAACTTGATTTATGCCCTCTCACCCTCCCTCCTTTGGTATTAAAATATCCCTGCACAGGAAAGACTAGCCCGGGTTGCTCTCGTGAAGGAACTGTGGGTCAGGAGGGAGTTTCTTTGGAAGTATTTCAGTCTACGGTTTTAAAGAGTATATGGATACTTTCAAAAGAGAGAGAACTCAGATTTATGCCCTCGGCGCGTTCACTGGAGACCCGCCCTCTGCCCGTGCTAGGCGTGGTAAGCTGCCTGGGAATTTGGACCTGGGAAGTAGGGCTCGAGGGTGGGGTCAGGTGGGACGCGAGCCTCAAGTCTGAGTCACAGTGCTGCCCTGGGCACTACAGTGTGGTCGCCTCCCTAGAAAAGTGCAGATGATGAGGGTGACTCAGGCCCCCCATCAGCTTCCTCCTCTACACTTTTCCCACCAGAGGGTCGAAAATTGCCCCTCACACACCTCCTCATCACATGTCCCCAGCAGAGGCCCAGAGAAAGGGCACTGGATCCCAGAACCAAAGAAGTCACACAGGCAAGCAGATGAAGTCAGGCTGGGGCAAGGCCTGGACATGATCTTAAAAATATATTATTTTAGATGGCCTAGTCGGCTATCATTGGGAAGAGAGGCACCTCGGTCTTGCAAACTTTATATGCCCCAGTACAGGGGAAGGCCAGGGCCAAGAAGCGGGAGTGGGTGGGTAGGGGAACAGGGTTGGGGGAGGGTATAGGGGACTTTTGAGATAGCATTTGAAACGTAAATGAAGAAAATATCTAATAAAAAAATTGAAAAAAATTTATTTTTATTGTATTTTTAAAAGATGTATTTATTTTTGTTCCATGTGTATGAGTGTTTGCCTGCATGTATGTAGATTGATCATGCGGGTGCCTAGTGCCCTGGAGACCAGAAGAGAGTGTGAGACCTGGAAGTTACAGATGTTCCGAACCCCCACGTGGGTGCTGGGAACTGAACCTGGGTCCTGCACGAGTGCAGCCAAGTGCTTCTTCTTTTTTTGGTTTTTCGAGACAGGGTTTCTCTGTGTAGCCCTGGCCGTCCTGGAACTCACTTTGTAGACCAGGCTGGCCTCGAACTCAGAAATCCGCCTGCCTCTGCCTCCTGAGTGCTGGGATTAAAGGCGTGTGCCACCATCGCCCGGCAGCCAAGTGCTTCTAACTACTGAGCAATCTCTCCAGCTACTTTGTGTTATTTTTAAAATGTTGGTCTTGCTAATTTGCCCAGGCTAGACCTGAGTTTTTGGGGTTCAAGCCATTCTCCTGCCTCAGCCTTCTAAGATTACAGGCATGATCATACCAAGTAATGGCAGGAATTAATTTTATTACTGAGATGATCCAAACAGGAACTGAGTGTGGCAGCCTGGGATTTATGGCATTTCTGTCCAATCTTTTCTTCTTCTGTGTGGGTTCTTGTGAAATGTGTGTATATCCTTCCACATTTTTCTCTAAATCTCTCTAAATACTCACGCAGCATATACATATACATATATATATGTATATACAAATGTATATATGAGTATATATGCATATGCAAATCTGTGTACATAATGGTCCATATGTATGTGTATTTCATATCTCCACAAGAATATCTGCAATGCATAACCACATGTACACATGCCCACACATATATTTATATACAAGTACATGTACACAGTTATATGTTTAAGTATGTCACAAACTCAAGAATGAACCTGTCCATTATTCATTCATAGAAAAATTTCCTCAATAAATCTCTTGAAACTCAAGTGACTGATCCTTAGAGAACATGAACCAATAAGACATACATACACAGCCGGGCAGTGGTGGATGCATGCCTTTAATCCCAGCACTTGGGAGGCAGAGGCAGGTGGATTTCTGAGTTCAAGGTCAGTCTGGTCTACAGAGTAAGTTCCAGGACAGCCAGAGCTACACAGAGAAGCCCTGCTTCATTATTTTTTCTGACAGCTTCATACATGTATACAATGTATGTTTGAACACAGGACGAGTGATAGATTTTCGTTGTATTAATGTATTATGCAATGTATCAATCTATTATTAGTATTTGTATTAATGCATAAGAAAAGGTGTGCACAGTATTTAAGTAAGCCATTGATTTAAGAGATTTATTTTAATTATGTAAGTGTGTGTGTGTGTGTGTGTGTGTGTGTGTGTGTAGGGGTATGTGCGCTCATGTGTAGTATCTAAGAAAGCTAGAGTTACAGACAGCTGTGAGTTATACTAGGAACTGAACTCAGGTCCTCTGCAAGAAAAGTATGTGCCCTGAAGCACTGAGCCATTTCTCCAGTTCTTAAGCCATTCGTTTTACCTTACAGTTTGAATCGAGTGCCTATTGAAAGGGTCTAAAACCATCTATTTCCATAAGCATTGCATTCGAACTCTCCTTAGTCGCAAATGCATCAGTTGCCATAGCAATAGGTATTACACTTCTTTTCTTTCTTTTTTTTTTTTAAAGATTTTATTTAGTTATTTTTTTTTTTTAATGTATATGAGTACATTGTAGCTGTCTTCAGATAGACCAGAAGAAGGCATCAGATCTCATTACGGATGGTTGAGAGCCATCATGTGGTTGCTGAGAATTGAACTCAGGACCTGTGGAAGAGCAGTCAGTACTCTTAACCACTGAGCCATCTCTCCAGCCCGGTATTACATTTCTTTTTGTTTTCAAAAGAATTGTTACATTTTATTTATTTTTTGTGCATGCCTGGCACGCGTGTGGTGTGTGCTTGCTGTGGCATGCCTGTGGAGAAACTTGATGGGTCAGTTTCTCTTTCCACCATGTGGCTCTCTGGGATTGAACTCTGGTCTTCAGACCAGGCAGCAAGCACCTTTGCCGGCTGAGCCATCTCTTTGGCCCTAATTGGTTTGCTACTGTTCTCTTTCCATGTATCAGTTTAGCTGTAGAACATTGGTGGAGGCGGTTCTCCTTGAACTTGCTTTGTAGCCGAGAAAGAACCTGACCTTCTCGGCTTAGCTTCCCAAGAGCCAGGATCGCAGATGTGAGACTCTGTGCCCTGCCTTTTTTTTTTTTTTTTTTTTTTTTTTAATGTTGACTTAATCACCGTAATACCAGTAGTTTCTTTTTTTTCTTTCTTTTTTTCTTTTTTTGGCTCTCTGAATGGATCTTGTATCAGTTGCCAATATTTCTACTGAGTTATTTATTTTTCCAATCTTTAGATATTCATGCTTATGTAGCCGTCAACTTTTAACTGTGTGCGTGTTGGGAGTACCTTCAGTCCTCTGATTTGCAAAAACTTCCCAAATCTTTTGTTTGCTGTCTTTGTGCTACATTTTCCCCCACAAAGAGTTCAATGGTTCTGATGTAGTTGAATGTATTTTTTTTCCCTCTCTCTCTTTTCCAAAGCACTGGTTTTTGCCAAGGCTTCTCCTTACTCTGTCTTCGTGCTTCATGAAGGTTACTAGAAGTCTAGCTTCATATCTGCATCATAGGCAGAGAGAGAGACAGAGAGACAGAGAGACAGAGAGACAGAGAGTCAGAGACAGAGACTGACTAGAAGAGGGTCTCATAGGCCTTTAAAGCAGTGCCTCTCAACTCTGAGGGTCGAGACCCCTTTGGAGGTTGAACGACTATTTCACAAGGGTCGCATATCAGATATCCTGAATATCAAATATTTACATTATGATGCATAACAGTAGCAAAATTACAGTTATGAAGTAGTAACAAAAATAACTATGGTTGAAAGTCACCACAGCACGAAGAACTGTATTATAAGGGTCACAGCATTCCAGAACCTTTGCATAGTAACTTCTGCAGAGCCTCAGTGCGCTGCAGGGCTGGCGTGGCATCGCTGAGCAGTGCGGCCTCATGCATTCCCATTCGAAGCCCAGAACACCCTTACCTCTTGGCATTCAGAGGGCAGGAGAGAGCACACACTGCTGGCGTGATCTGGAGCCATACAACCCACCTCTCAGGACAGACAGAGCCTCTCTTCCGCCTATACAGAGCTCCCACTGGGGAGGGGTTTCAGCTCAGAGGCCACCTTGGTCAAAATCTCAGAATGGCTGTAGTTTCAAAAGGGGATGCTTCTGCCTTCGGCTGCTCTCTCTGTGGCCTCCCCAGGGTGAAGGTTTGTGGCTGGGTGGGATAGCTAAGCTTACTGGTTCTGGACCGTGGGGAATACACCCCTAGGCATTTCCAGGCAGATGGAGGCTTGAGGGCATCGCTGTGATCCATGCCAGTCTGGTGGGTGTGTCTGTGCAGACAAAAAAACAACATTGGAGGTCCTTTCTAAGTGGATGCTTTCCCTCCCTAGCCACCCAGGAGCCAGTTTGTCTTTGACGAGGGCCCAGAACAGGGCCAAGTCCATCTACCTGGGATCAGCTTGGTAAAGGCTCGATCAATGAGATCAGGGAAAGGTCGATCCAATGGAGGGTAGGGGCCATGATGGAAAGGAATTGAGAAGGCATGGCTTCCACCCGATACAAGCAAGGCACACTGACCGTGCTGCACTTGGATCCTTTGACAGGCCTGCATTCCTGCCCAGCTCTACCAGTGGTGGCACAAGCCTTTAATCCTAGCACTCTGGAGGCAGAGGCAGGCAGATCTCTGAGTTTGAGGACAGCCTTTTTCAGACAGTGAGTTCCAGGACAGACAGGGCTATACAGAGAAACCCTGTCTCAACCCCTGCATCCCCCCCCCAATAACAAAAAACAAAGCAAAACAGAAGAAGAGGGAGAGGAGAAAAGAAGGAGGAGGAGGAAGAGGAAGAGGAGGAGAAAAGAAGAAGAAAAAGAAGAAGAAGAAGAAGAAGAAGAAGAAGAAGAAGAAGAAGAAGAAGAAGAAGAAGAAGAAGAAGAAGAAGCTGCTGGCTGGACTTTATCCATCCCTAATCACTCAGAAGCCCACCTGTCTTTCAACAAAGACCCAAACAAGGGCCATCTACCTAAGATTGGCCTGGTAAAAGTTGTGGGGGGAAATGGTGGCCCAATGGAGGGCAAAGGTCATGAAGGGAAGGCACTAAGAAGACATGGCTTCCACCAGCTCTACATTTTCGACTACCACACACTAGTGGGATGAATGCTCAGCTTGTTTTTATTTTTATTTTTATTTTATTTTATTTTATTTTATTTATTTATTTATTTTTGGTTTTTCAAGACAGGGTTTCTCTGTATAGCCCTGGCTGTCCTGAAACTCACTTTGTAGACCAGGCTGGCCTCGAACTCAGAAATCCTCCTGCCTCCACCTCCCGAGTGCTGGGATTAAAGGCATGCACCACCACCCCTGGCTCAGCTTGTTTTTAATCTGTCCAGTTTGGCTCTGTGCGCCCAGTTTTCATCACTCTGCTTGGCACCTGGTAGGTACCCCATAGTATTTGGGGGGGTTGGTGAGCAAACACACAGGTGAAAGAAAGTCTCAGACATTATTCAGATCCTTGTGTGGGTAGAGTTTTGCACACATCTCCTAAGGAGTGGTCAGGGATCAGGAGAGAAGGGAGAGAAGCAGAAGCTACAGTGACAACCAAGAAAAGGCCACAGCCTGGGTCCTATGGCGAGCAGGGTCAGCCTCATTAGTAGACCAGGGCTATCCGCTCAACTTAAGCGATACCCAGGTATACCTAGAAGCACTTTTGTACGTCCCCATCATTCCCTGAAATGAACCCATCACTACTGCCCTGCCTGGACAGTTGGCACCAAAACCCTGCCACGTCCCCACTATGGGACTGGCAGGCAACACACTCATACAGAGGCCCACACACCCAGCAGGAGATCCTCCCCCAAGAGGATGACTCAGAACCACTGGAAGACTGGGGTCCGTTAACCAGGCCATTTCTCTTCCTGGGCGTCCATCCTAAGCTCCCGATGTGGACCTGCTCTTCACAGCCTGGACAGTAAGGGATTTTCCCAACCCCAACCCACTGACATGTGGAATCTTAAAATAACAAAGCCAGACTCCAAGAGAGGAAATTCTAAGAACATGAAACAAGTCAGGAGAGCAGAGGTGGGTGTTTATTTTCCATGACCACTACTCCTCTGTGCTCCGGCTCCCAGGTTGGGGGAGGGGTCCGACGAGAGCTCCACAAAGCTAGAGGAAACCCTCCTTCCTGTGTTTGCAGAGGAACAATGCTGGAGGCGCCTTTCCAAGGCCTGCAACTTTTCCTCTGGACAGAGGATTGTAGGTCTCCACGCATTCCTAGGAGGAGGTCCCGCAAGGAATGTCGAATGTAAACATTGACTTTTCCATCACTCAGTTAAATCCGGGACACACAAAAGTCACAATCCCCTGGAGTCCCCTTTTGCTCAGGCTCATCCCCCCCCCCCCCAGGTATGCATGGGAGAGCACACTCGGAGTCCTGGCCCGGCCCTGCAGCTGGTTCCCTGAGAGCATTGACCCCATTGGTTTCCTCTGTCCCTACCTCCCAGCGATGCCTTCTGCCTATGCCTCTGCTTCTGCCCACCCCTTCCCTGGACCCTTGCCACCTCCAGCCTTCCTGGCCCCAGTGCACATCGCTTCATGCATCCCGCCTCCAGCCCATGAACCATCCTCCATACCGTACCTCCGAGCCGGGCCCCTTTCCCTTCTAGAACTCCCCATCCGCGTGTATTCTAGGGCATTTCTGAGAAGCTGGTCACAGCAGCCTCCTCTCCCGCACACAACCACCCCAAACCAGGAAGTGACAAACCAAACACCCCACCTCGCCCCCAGCCTGCCTTTTTCTCAGGCAGTTACAGCAACCAAGCTGCTTAATGGGGCAAGGTCACGAGACACTGGCCAGTACTTGCCAAGCACCTACCAGCGAGGGTGCCATATTCAAAGGACATCAACCACCCCCCCATCCCCCCCAAGCAGTGTACTGGCTCCCAGTCCTCACGCAGAGCCAGAGCTCCATTAACCAGTCAACACCATGTGCTGGCAGAGAGCACACTCCATCTTCACTGTAGTTCAGCTGAGCATGCTGGCAGGCCCTTTGATGGCCACCGAGACCACGTGCTACGTGCTTTCTCTCCATCTGCAAGATTTCCCTTCATCTAGAACACTAACTTCCATTGGTCTTTCAGGTGACTCTCCAGGATCTCCTAAGGGTTCTTCCTGGATCTTTGCCCCCTAATCTTGGTATATGTGTGTGTGTGTGTGTGTGTGTCACAGTGTATCACAGGCTGTCACAGTGTCCTAGTCCCTTGAGGAGAGTAGATGTTTGTACCTCTCTGTCCCCAGAATTGAGCTCAGGCTCAGTAAATATTTGTGGACTGAATTAAAGCCCTACCCTTGGGTATTCAGTCACCTTGGCTGCTCTGAGAGCCTCTAATCCCTCACTGGGTCATCTGCCTTCCTTCTTCCTGTCCCAGTCTTTGCCTTACACAGCAGGTCTCCCAAAATGTGCAACTCTGGGGAATCTGAACCTGCATCCCTTGAGCTGGTAGCCCGGAAGGACAAATCCTATGCCTCCTTCCATGGAATGGCCATTTTCCAAATGTCCAAATATATTGCTTTGGGTTTTTCTTAAGCCATAATCGGCCTCAACACTTCCCTGCAGGGATCTAGAGCCAGGTCCCGCTGGCTGCCCTAAATCCCCAAGGCTTCATCCTTCAACTGGATGGACAGGACTGCATTCTGCTCTGCGGGCTCAGTGGGGTGTCTGACCAGGCCCTGCCTGGTGTTCAACAGAGGGAGGAGGACCAGCTTGTGCATCCAGGGCGCGCAGTGAACACCCTGTTCACATTCCTGAGCCAGCCGGAATGCTTGGACGAGCCAAAGGCCGCATTCCTCAGGCAGAGGCCAGATCTCAACCCAGACTCCTGCCCCGCCTCTCCTTGGCCAGGCAAGCGCAGCAGAGAAGCCCGGCCCTAGTCCGTGCGGACTCCCCCTGGTGGCCAGGGTTATCACGGCTCCCTTGGACTCACCATTTGCAGTTTGTATGGGACTGTGGATCACTGCCTTCCTTCTACCGGAAGCTTCCAGATTCCAAACTGTGTGATTCCCATCTGCAGCTCCAGTGTTGGCCGCTGGGACCTTTTCTAATACCCTGGTACCAGCCTCCTATTCCCCACCCCTGGCATCCTCTCAGGGGGGAATCACCGCCCAGTGTGTCACCTTCCTGTAGGTACTTTCAAGGCTAGATGAGTGAGTGGCGGGCCTCACCTTGGCCCAGTTACTCAGTGCCCACAGAGTGGCTTTTCTGAGACTCTAGTAAGGTCTTAAGGGAAGGTAATGTAGTCCGTCCCTCTTCTTGGTGGCCCTCAGCATTTGTGGGGTAGCCCCCACAAATCAGGGCTGTGTGGTTAGGAGGGTTGAAAGTTGAGAGATAGCTTCCAGGATGTTACCGACACGGTAATACGAATATGCGACTCTCCCGATATCTAAAGGCTGCTCAAAGAAGTCAGCAAAGGATTTTTTTTTTCTTAACCTAAAACCAGGATTAGGCAGTGCACGCTCAGCCTAAGGGAGAGGGATGTACAAGGCTCACCTACTTCTCGTGGAGGGACCTGCCCACAGTCCTGGTCACTAGGGACTTTGGGCAATGGGGCAAGACATGGCTTGTGTTTAAATTGGTGGCACATGCCTTTGATCCCAACACTCAGGAGGCAAATGCAGGTACATCTCTGTAAGTTCGAGGCCAGCCTGATCTACAGGAGTAAGTTCCAGGACAGCCAAGGCTATATAGAAATTCCCTGTCTCGAAAAAAAAAGAAAAAAAAGGAAAAGAGAAAAAGAAAAAGAAAGAAAGAGAGAGAGAGAGAGAGAGAGAGAGAGAGAGAGAGAGAGAGAGAGAGAAAAGGAGGAAGGAAGGAAGGAAGGGAGAAAGAAAGAAAGAAAGAAAAGAAAGAAAGAAAGAAAGAAAGAAAGAAAGAAAGAAAGAAAGAAAGAAAGAAAGAAAGAAAGAAAGAAAGAGGAGAAACAAATCATTCACTACTTTGACCTCTTACAAACGGAGCCTTGTTGTATTTGTCTTCATACCGTAGCATGAGTTCTTATGGAGCTCCGGTTGGCCTGGAACTCACAAAGATCCTCCTGCCTCTGTTTCTTGAGTGCTGAGATTAAATAACATTTTCTTCTTCGTGTGTTTAAAATCTTTTCCGTTTCCCCAGATTGTTGACCTCTCTTTCTTTGGAGGAAAGGAACTACAGATGAACCCCGTCTACACAGGACCACAGGCATGGATATCTGCCTGCACACCTGCTGACGTACCTGGGAACCCAGCGACACGGCACAGCCTGAAACTTGCATTGCTCACAAGGGTGAGCCCAGGAAAGGGGAGAAAGCAGAAGCCAAACTCTCACTGGGCAGCATTTCAGCTTCTAGAAAGGGTGGGGCATAGGAGGGCTCTGTGCAAGGTCGAGCGTGATGGCTAGCTTGTGTCTCATGCCGTTGCTTTCCCAGCCTCTCCGAGCAAGAAGATAAAGGGGCCCTTTAGTTGCTGGCATAGGTCTTTCCCACCATGTCTACACGGAGACCCACAGTGACAGGGTGGAAAGAGGCCATGAAGCCCTGGGTTTGAGAGTGCAGCTGTGACTCAAGCTTCTCCATCCTCATCCTCATCTATTCTTCTCAGGGTGTCCTGGTGGGTCACCAAACAGACACCAGGGCAATGTTTCCGTGGGACGTGAGGATGCGTGATGTGATAATGACTAAGTCAGACTCAAAGACACCCCATTTCTCAACTACTTACCAACCTTGGGCCCTATTCCCAAGAATCTCAGTATTCCTTGGAGGTGACAGTGTGTTAAGACAGAGGCAGGTCCAGGCACAGCTGAGGCACAGATGGGTGTGTTGGAGTCACCTACAGCAGAGAAGATCATGGAGAGGGGGAGCAGCCTAGAAAGGACTTAAATAGCCGGGCAGTGGTGGCGCACGCCTTTAATCCCAGCACTCGGGAGGCAGAGGTAGGTGGATTTCTGAGTTCGAGGCCAGCCTGGTCTACAAAGTGAGTTCCAGGACAGCCAGGACTACACAGAGAAACCCTGTCTCGAAAAACCAAAACCAAACCAAACCAACCAAATAAACAAAAAAACAAAAACAAAAAAACAAAAGAAAGGACTTTAATGGAATCCTGGGAGATATAGGAACATAGAAGCTTCTCCCAGAAGAGGGGGGGACTCTTTCTTGCATCTATTTTAGAGTCTTCCTTCATACTCTGAGGCTACCATGTCCCTGTGCTAGCATTTTGCTAGAGAATTTCCATCGTTTCTGCTACTCACATATCGAGATCAGCTAGCCTGGAAGCCTGTGCTCTAAAGTCACTTTCTGAAGACGGATATGATCAAAGATTCCCTAGGCAAAGGAATGGTTTCAGGGAAGAATTCGTCTCAGAGGGTTGGCCTCTTCCTCCTGGTAGTACTTCCCTCTGCCCAGAGCCTTCTGCACGTCAACCCGCAGACCTCTGTGTGACCTCTGTGTGCCCAGGGGCTGCATGGAAGTCAACGGGCAGGGCCCAGTCTCATAAACAGGGCAAGTCTCCTTCTGCTCAGCCCCACTCCATCGGCCCTTACCCTTCCTAAATAGGTGGATATCTGACCTCCTTGTGCTTAGAATGAATAGAAAATTACCTGACTCGACTAATCCCGTGAGGAAACAAAATGAGATAATAAGGTCCTGTAAAAAGCCATTTGGTGTGTATTGTTTGGTCTGCATGCATATCTGTGCACCACACGTGTGCCTGGTCCCATCAGAGGCCCAGGGACCGAAGATACAAATGGATATGAGCTGCCAGGTAGGTGCTGGGAATCGAACTTGGGTCCTCTGGAAGAGGAGCCTATGCTCCTAACTGCTGAACCATCTCCCCAGCACCCAGATGAGCAGCTGTTTACAAGTTTTTCTTCCGGTTCTATTCTTTATTTCTTCTGCCTTTAAAAAAATATTTATCCATTTATTATATGTGAGTACACTGTAGCTGTCTTCAGCCACACCAGAAGAGGGCATCAGATCTCATTACAGATGGTTATGAGCCACCATGTGGTTGCTGGGAATTGAACTCAGGACCTATGGAAGAGCGGTCAGTGCTCTTAACCGCCGAGCCTTCTCGCCAGCCCCATTTCTTTTGCCTTTATTGACTTATTTTGTATGCATGCATGTGTGCTTGATGGTGGCATTGTGAGGAGGTCAGAGGGCACCTGTAGGGAGTTGTTTCTCTTCTACCACTTGAGTCCCAAGGATTCAACTCCTCGGGCCTTTAGGCTTGGTGGCAAGTGACTTTAATCACTGAACCATCTTACTGGTCTTCCGTTCTTCTGC
Source organism: Mus pahari (assembly GCF_900095145.1). Classification (NCBI taxonomy): domain Eukaryota; kingdom Metazoa; phylum Chordata; class Mammalia; order Rodentia; family Muridae; genus Mus; species Mus pahari. Next base: position 96,002,988 of record NC_034599.1, read on the forward strand.
ATATTTAAGGTGGAGTCTTTAACTCCCGATTCTTCTCCCTCCCAAGGGCTGGAATTGCAGGCACGCACCATTACATCCGGTTAATCCTGGAGATTCAGTCTGGAGCTCCCTGCGTGCTAAGCAAATGTACTTACTCCTCACTAAGACGTACTTTGCCTTTGCAAAGTTTTAAATTTTATCTTGTAATGTTTGGAGTAAGGGGTGGGCTTGTCAGGTGTGCCTCCTGATCCCACTCAGAGATTCCAGAGTCAGGCAACCTTCAGTAGGATCCAGGACTCTGCATATTTTTTGAGACTCATCCCCAAGTAATCCTGCCGCTGCTGGCTTTGACAGGAATGATAAAGGTGAGTTTGCATTCCTTCTCAGGAAATCCACCCAGTGTGAGCTTCTCCTTTGTCAAGACTTGGACAAATCCCACAAGATTACTTTTTAAATCTGCTGTCCCTAAAAAAAAGAATTTCACGGAGGAATGTAGTTTGGAGGAAGGCCCTCCCACTGAACAGGGAAAGGAAATGCACAGTAAACTATGGTAGAGATGGAAAAGCTCCACCAAGCAGGCCAAAGAACACCCGCTCCGCTTCAAGCCTCTTTCTTTCTGTACCAGGTGCCAGACGGTCCCAAGGCAGAACAAAGCCACGGAAGTCAGCTGATATGAAAGGCTTTAGGCTTCATGGAACCAAAGTCCCCATGGGTCATGGTTCGAGTGTCTGTACCTTGAGCACTACCAGTAACAGTCTTTAGAGTCCAGTTACCCAGGTCCTTGGTCCCAGACAAACTCCAAGAGTTGATAAGATAGGAAGGTCGTCTTCTTGGCTTCGGCACACACTTCCTCAGCCCTGGCCTGATTTTGCTTACATCCCTGCTGTGACATGAGCAAGCACGCATGTCACATGTCACGAGCTGCTGTTACAGTCGAGGCTCTGAGACCTTTGATATTACCTCAAGCTCATCAGAAATGAGAGTCTGCTATGGTTTCAAAAGGGCTGACAAGCTTGAATTTGGAAGGTACTCCTTGCCAGCGCTGTTCTTGGTTCTGTGTCATCGTGCAGCCGAGAGGTTGGACAGGCAGGGGAATGACACCTTAGGCATTTCTCAAGCTTGCATGCAGGTACTGGTGGCACTGCATTTGCCCCCCCCCCCCCCGTTTCTGAAGGATGCATGCTTAAACGCCCCTCCCCCACTTCCTTCTGTGAGGACTCCTTTAGTTACTTTGTGACATCCAGTCCTTCCAGTAAGTAGAAAGGGTGTATGTAGTAGAATTCTGGTTATAGGGAGGTGACTCTGCCGTCCTTCCACACTCACTATAGCATGCTCTCTGCGGACCTTCTGACACAGGACCCCATAGAGCACCAGCACCAATCTGGATAGCAAAGTTTTTTGTTTTTGTTTTTGTTTTTTGAGACGGGGGGGGGGGTTCTCTCACATTTCTATTTTTAAAAGTAACACAGTAAACACATAAGTAAATGTTATAGAATGTTCTTTCCCTTGCCCTATAACAGCTCATTTTGCAACCCCCCCAGGCTGGGGATCATTGACCTGACTGGAATCTTCCCAGCCAAGGACACACTTCTCTGAGAGTCAGTATTTCTCTCTCAAGAAGGAAACACACACACACACACACACACACACACACACACACACACCACACACACACACACACCACACACACACACACA
>NC_034599.1:96004914-96013749 GCF_900095145.1 Mus pahari
CACCACACACACACACAACACACCACACACACACACACACACACACACACACTACCCAAAAACCATTTGGGTAGGTCTCTACAACACAAAGAAACTATCTTAGGAGAAAAATTCATACTTCTACTTCTGGATCTGGGAAGCCACACTCCCATTATTCTGGGTCGGGTAGATCCCAGACTGGGGGAAGGGAAGGTGGAGAGGGCACCAGGGAGTCTGAATTTGTGGAATTCCTCTGGACTTACAGGCAGTTCTCAAACTGCATTCCTGGAGGGCTAGTGGCTGTGTTGTCGGCCTGAGCATGGGGAAACAGCGGCCCCTGGTGGTGAAATTATGAAATGCTCTCCAGGCACCGATGAGTAAGTCTTGGGGTTTGTCTGGGGCCAAGTCAGTCTTAGTAAGGCTGTCATGAGACCCTTGTCCTTCCAAACTCTGTAAGTACTTTCAGAGAGGCTCAAATAACCTGAAAGATTAAAAAAAATGAGGGACCCATTTGCTGCTGTGCCGGTAGCTATCCTCGTAGCCCTGAGAGGTGTCCTAGCTTTTGGGGTTTACTAATGTCAGCTGCTCTGTGACAGGAAGTGTTTACACAATCAGTGCTGGATGGTGTCCGTGGGGAGGCTAGGGCTCCTGCCAGCTTGAAGTCCCTCCTCCTCATGCCCCCTCCTCCCCTAGAGATTCTTTGCTCCCCCACCCATTGCCCCTCACCCTCTCATTTAGCTGAACCGGTTTCTTGTTGTTTTTGTAATACTGGGTCTTGAACCCAAGTCCTCACATACACTAGGCGAGCACTGCCATTGACCTATGCCCCCCCCTACAACTCACATTTAGCTTGTTTATCTCTCCACTAAGCAGAAACCATCAGGACTCACACAGCCTTGCACTGAAATACAAGAGGACTACATAATTGTTTCTTCTTGGTTTCTGTTTTCTTGGTAGCTTGGACGGCAAACCCTCTACACTGGGACCATTTTCTTTTGGAAAGGTCTGACGTAGCCATTCCGCTGGGGAGTGGGCTGGGGTAGAGAATAGGCAAAGAATCACCCATTTCAAAAAAAGAAAACATGACTTCCAAAGAAACGCCCCGAAGCCAATTGATCTCCAAAGCTCATCTCCTTGGGTGCCTATGAATGTTTTTCCTTTTTGGGTTAGAGGACTGAAAACGTCTCACCCTTTTTCCTCCCAGGGACATGAGGTCTGTCTCTCTTGGCTCCGACCTTTCAGGGAGGAGAGAAGCAAAGACTTTAGTAAATCCACAGACAAAGGATTTTTCTTTCTTTCTTTCTTCCTTCCTTCCTTCCTTTTGTTCTTTCTTTTTAAAGATTTGTTTATTTACTTTATGTATATAGGTGCTCTATCTGCTTGTACACTTGCATACCAGAAGAGGGCATCAGATTCCATTACAGATGGTTGTGAGATGCCCTGTTGTTGCTGAGAATTGAACTCAGGACCTCTGGAAGAGCAGTCAGTGCTCTAAACTGTTGAGCCATCTCTCCAGACCCTCAACCCTTATTTTCTAGGAACAGAAGCTAAAAGATAACATGGGAATCTGGAGAGATGGCCCAGCAGGGAAATTTACCTGTGACCAAGCCTGATGATGTGAATTTGGTCTCCACGAGCTGTGTTTATTTTAATTATTAGAAAATGAGCTTTTCGAGTACTTCTTGGATTCTTTTTCCAAACATAACAATTTAGAATTTTAAAGAAACGAGTAAAATGTGACAATGTTGATAGACAGTTTCAAAGCAGAATAAAAAGACCCAAAGCCAGGAGGTAAGGGCAGGAGATAAAGAAGGCTCAGATCGGTCCAGACTCTAAGCAAGGAAGAACATGTGAGACTCATTGTAAATGTATCCTTTATTCAGCTGACGAAGGTCATTGCCAACTAGGGAGTGTACTGCGTCTGTGTGCTAACTTGGGCCTGCTCCTGTAAGCTTCTAGCCTCCATACAATCTTCTTACCTAGGCCTAAAATGTTTTCAGCCTCTGAGACTTGCTGCTGAATAAGTTCACCCTTTCTTGTTGTTTCTGAGCTCCTATGGACCAGTTCAACCCAGCTGTACTGGCTCGAAGGTCAGACTGACTCAATCCGGGCTCCTCTCAGTTTCTCCTGACTTGCTCTGCTTGGCATCAAACTAACTCTAGCAGTCTGCCCTGATCGTCTGGCTCCTTCTCACGCTTTCTCTAACCTGTCTCTGTACATCTGTCCCCGCAAAACTGTCTTCTCTCGCGTCCTTTCTGATGCTCTCTTTTAAGTAGCTTCCCTTTCCTCTGTCTTCTCCTGAGAGTTGGGAGTGTCCCATTCTGTCAAATCTTTCTCTGATTCGTCACTTTTTCTGCCACTCAATTAGACATCACTTTCAAAGATAGATGCTCCTTTTTTACAATGTAACTTTACCTTCACTGGTTGGGATTGGAGGTGTGTACTAAGGGTATATCTGTGCTCTAGCCAGAGGGATTAAAAATGCGTGCCAAGGGCTGAGCCGTATCACTACTAGGAATAGGTTTTTCAGTAAATGACAATCTCAGGTTCACAGTGTGATCAAATATCCTGCACCAACGCATACTTTGTGTTTCTACTTATTTTATTTTAAAACTTTATTTCTTCACTATGTATACATTTATCTGCATGGTTTTATGTGCGGTACACCATGTGTGCTGCACATGTGTGCAGGTGCTGGTGAGGCCATTGGATCCCCTGGGACTGGAGCTGCAGGCAATTGTGAGCTGAGTGGGTGGAGGAACCCAACCCAGGTCAATGGAAGAGCAGTAAGTGCTCTTAACCACTGAACCATCTCACCAGCTACACTGGAAAAAGTGAGCAATGAACACCAGTGTAAACACCTTTACTGCCTAGATGCCCACGGAACCAGAGAGCCCAGTACTGTCTGTGGGGAGGGGCCGTGCGTGAAGAGTCAGAAGAGCCGTGCCTTTCATCTCAGACCAGGAATCCTTTCACTCTTTTCAAGGTAACAAGAAGAAGAACATAAAATGGCATCCTCCAGATGGTGGTGAGTTTCTGAATATCATCTGCATTAAGCAAAAAAGAAAAGAAAAGCCTTAGCCTTGTGTTTTATTTATTATTTTTATGCTTTTTGTTTGTTTGTTTGTTTGTTTTTCGAGACAGGGTTTCTCTGTATAGCCCTGGCTGTCCTGGAACTCACTTTGTAGACCAGGCTGGCCTCAAACTCAGAAATCTGCCTGCCACTGCCTCCCAAGTGCTGGGATTAAAGGCGTGTGCCACCACGCCCGGCTTTTACACTTTTTAATTACATTGATTTATTTACTTTGTGTTGGGGGAGATATGCGTGGGTCATGACTCATGACTGAAGGCCACAGAGCAACTTGAGGGACTTGGTTCTCTCTTTCCACCATGTGGGTTCTGGGAATTGAACTCAGGTCACGACGCTTCAAGCCCCTTCCTCCGCTGAGCCATCTCGCTGGCCCCAGGCTAGAGTGGTTTTAAGGGTCCTCTGAGCGCGACAGAGACTAGTATTGGAAGACTCTCATGTATCTGGGTGGGATTTCAGAACTCAACGGGGATACACACAGGATTCCAGGAAACAAACACACAAACAAACGAGATACGAGATACGAGATACGAGATACACTGGTGACAGATTTCATAGCAGTAGGCTGCTACAGACAACAAAGCCCAATTTTCCAAGTTTTGGAAGAAACTTAAATTGAATCTGAAACTCGATAGTCAAATTTCCACCCTTCATGAAGAGCAAATGTATTTTCTGAAATCCCATGAGTCAGACAATCCACCCTCCCCTTGCTTATGAAGAAATTACTCCAGGGGCTGGAGAGGTGGCTCAGGGGTGAAGAGCCCCGGCTACTCTTGCAGAGGACCCCAGCTCCACTCCCAGTATCCACATGCAGGGTCACAACCATCCACCACTCCAGTTCCAGGGCATCCAGTACCCTCTTCTGACCTCAGCAGGCACCAGGCACACAAGTGACACACAGAATAAATAAGTGACTAAGAAAGGGAGATGTGTCCCATTAAAACAACCCATTCTAAAACGACCCGCCCAAGAGTTGGTAGATGGAAGCTGTATGTGAGGATAAGTATTAAAGTGGAAAGAAAGATGAGTTGATACTTTTTTTGGACTGTAGTATTTGGGATATTCTTTGATCTGCAGATACTTAATAATCACCAGGGTTGTTTGTTTGTGTTTGTTTGTTTCATTTGTTTTGTTTGCCACAGGCCTTACTTGATAGCCCAGGCTAACCCTGGACTCACAATCTTCCTTTTGGAGTGCTAAGATTACCTGCATGACCGCCATACCTAGTGTCTTAGTTTCGGTTCTATTGCTGTGAAGAGACACCATGACCAGGGCAACTCTTATAAAAGAAATCGGGGCTGGCTTACAGTTTCATTTAGTCAGACATTTAGTTCATTATCATCATGGCGAGAAGCATGGTGGTATGCAGGCAGACATGGTGCTAGAAAAGGAACTGAGCGTTCTACAGATGATCCACAGGCAGCAAAAGGAGATTATGCATCATTCTGGGTGTAGCTTGAGCGTAGGAGACCTCAGAGCCCACCCTCATAGTGACACACTTCCTCAAGGCCACTGTGGTGTTAGAGTCATAGCTTGTCTGGACAGATCACACCAGGCCAGTACAGTTCCACGGGAGAGAGGTTTATTGAGAGTGTGTGTGGGGGGGGGGAGGCAAAAGGGGGCAACAAAGACGATGAGGGAAAGAGAGCAAAGGTCAGGAGGGGTCTGCCTTTTATTTGGGTTGTGATGTAACCGCTCGCACATAAAGGTGGGAGGTGGACCAAGTGGACACTGGGAATGTATGGCAATTGCTATGGCAACAGATGTGCAGGTGGCCTAGTAATCTGCAACTGTAAAGCCAGTTCCTGGAGCCAACAGCCACACCTCCTTCAACAACAGCCACACTTCCTTCAACAACAGCCACACCTCCTTCAACAACAGCCACACCTCCTTCAACAACAGCCACACCTCCTTCAACAACAGCCACACCTCCTTCAACAACAGCCACACCTCCTAATAGTGCCACTCCCTCCCTATAGGCCAAGCATCCAAACACAGTCTGTGGGGGCCATTCCTATTCAAACAACCACACGAAGCTTAAGATTGCCACACACTCCTGTTTCACACACATGTGTGTGTGTTTGTATATGTATTCAGGTGCAAGTTCATGTGTGTGTAAGTGTGTGTGAAAATTAGAAGTTGATGTCAGGCATCTTCTTCAATTGCTCTCCACCTTTTAAAAAAATTAAGATTTATTAAATTTTCATTTCCATTTATGTTGGTATGGCATTTGTGTGTAACATCCGATCCCCTGAAACTACAGCTACAGAGAGTTATAAGCCATCAGCATGGATGCTGGGGCCTTCTGCCATGGCAGCAAGGACTGTAACTCCTGAGCCTTCTCTCTAGCCCTTTTACATCAGTTCAGCTATACTCGCTGGTCTGCAAGCTAGATGTGCAGTGTTGGCGAGCTCTGTGTTCAGGGAGAGACCTTGCCTCAATAAATAGTGGGAAGCCACTGAGGAAGAAACCCAACATCAACTTAGAGCCTCCACAGGCATGTATCACACACACACACACACACACACACACACACACACACACACGCACACACGCACGCATGCACACACGCACGCATGCACACACGCACGCACACGCACACACGCACACACGCACGCGCACTCAAGAAGCAAAACTGAAATGTTGATGCTGTAGGCTGGTGAATTTCTGGATTCCCAGCATTCTGGAGGTGGAGGCAGGAAGGTCATGCCATCCTCCACCCAACTTGGAGATCAAGGTCAGTGTAGGTGAGATGAAACCCCGCCTCAAAAAACAAACACAAAACAAGGTCACGTGACACACATTTCTATGTGCTCTGATAATCTACAAAGTGAACTATAAACATCCTGTAATTTTGTATGTAAGTTAAATGCTCTTATATTTCCATTTAAAACTGGCAGTGCAGAATATAATGATGAATGGTGGAATTCATTCTAACTGGAAAATTTTCATTTTCCCTTCCTGAGAATGACATTAAATAGCAACTAAAACGCCACAATAAATCATGAAGAAAGAAAAACATTCATAGTTCAGGATCTTTGGTAGTTTTTTCTGCATTCCAAGCAAGGAGCCCTGCACTTGCATTTTGTACAGGGTCCTGCCCATCTGGCAGCCCAGGGTGACAGAAAGCTGCTTCAGGATTCTACACAGGAGGTTCACCTCCCGGGTCCTTGGCAAGGCACATGTCTTCTGCCCACAGTGGGGGCCAGAGAGCAGGCTGCTGGAGACTGTTCTAAGAAAAGGGGGTGTGGTGTATGGCTAAAAGGTGAGCTTAGGCTTCCCCACTACCGTCTGGGAGGACCTGACAATGATCTGAATGGGAGATGCCTGTCTGCAAGTCAGCTGCCTTTAGATTTTGTGTAAATTTTTGTCTCAAATAAACTTCTCCCAGGCAGATGTGGTGGGGCATGTCTAGAATCAAAACCAAAACCAAAACGAGGTCACACGATGAGATGTTTCTATGTGTTTTGATGAAAATGCAATAGGCACATGATGATGACCTGTGAAACAAACAAACAAAAGCTAACAAAAAAACAACAAAACTTGGGATCGCCTGGCTTTTTTGGTGCTGACCTGGAAGGTGCTCACCCCGATCGCTAAGAATCCTCAAACCTGGCTCACAACCAAAGATCCAAACACTAAGATGCAGTCGGCAGTCTCCCGTGCTTCCCCTAAAAGCCCAGCTGCTGGCACCCAGCGAAAGGACAGGGCACCAAAAAGGAAGTATCATAGCCAGAGATTTTTCCTGTCACTCCACAGGGGCTGACCGCTGTGTCTCTGAACAGGAAGGAGAGGTACTTTTCTGGGCCACTGCCCTGTGGCTCCGTTCTACCTTTGGGTGGATTTATTCTATTTTCATGGTTGCCCTAAAATGATAGGAAACTTGTGGTTCAAACCCACTTCCTTCCCTTATGGCAGCAGGCCCCGCCCACATCATCCGCACTGGCTGTTATCCTTCCTCTCTATTTTCGGTGGTACAATAAATTAACACAGCTCACATAAAGGGAGTGAATTCGACTGGAATTCTATCTCCCTTCCCAGTCAGTGCGCACCGTAACGCACCATGCGCACTGCGTACCTGTGCACCATCTCTCACCTGGTAAAGCACAACCTCGCTCATTTCCTTTGTTCTTGTCTCACTTTTATGCCCTAAATCTCCCCCCCCCACACACACACGTTTGGGTGACCAGATAAACTGTAGGACACTAGAGTTGACATTTTCATTTTAGATGAGCGAAGGATAATTTTCATTTTTTTTAGTACAAAATGTCACAAATGTCATATATAATATATAGAATGTACTATTCCTAGCAAGTATTTATCTCTCTGAAAGTCGGATTTAACTGGATATTGTGGGGGGTTTTGTTTTTTTAATATCTCGTTTTGTTGTCGCCTTTTTTTTTTTTTTTTTTTTTTTTTTTTTTTTTTTTTTTTTTTTTTTTTTTTTTTTTTTTTTTTTTGGTGTTTTGAGATAGGGTTTGTCTGTATAGCCCTGGCTGTCCTGGAACTCACTTTATAGACCAGGCTGGCCTCAAACTCAGAAATTCGCCTGCCTCTGCCTTCCGAGTGCTGGGATTAAAGGCGTGCGCCACCACGCCCGGCTTGTCGCCTTGATTTTTAGAACAGGTCTCATTGTATATCCCTGCTTGGCTTGGAACATGTATGTAGACCAGGCTAGCCTTAAACTTGCTGCAATCCTCCCACATCTGCTTCCCGAGTACAGGCATTCATCACCACGCTCAGCTCAGCTCGTAGCTGGTTCGCCTACAGCCGTGGTGACTTCACTTAACATGTAAATTAGCTTGTATCACTCTGGTTCCAAATTCAGCACAGTTTCCCTGGCTCTGAGCACAGTCCCTCCGCTCGATCTCCCTGAGATGTGCTCTCCCAGTCCTTGCTACCCTTCATTTCCTCCCTCCTCCTCCCTCCGCCACGTGCTCCGACCACAGGAGCTTCCTTGTTCCTTGCTTCTCCCAAATCTCCAGCTCCTTCTCCTTCTTGTGCTTTAACCCAGTTGATGTTACTCTCTCAGGAAAGCTTTCTCTAACACCCCTCTAAAACCCGAAGCCTCACCACCCTTACCCTCTCTGCTTTTTCCCTGTGTCCCACCTTCCAACCTACCACCCGGTATGTTCTCTGAGGACACGATCTGTCCTGTTCAAGCTGAATCTCCTGCCCCTGGCCCTGCCCGGCAACTGCAGACTTTCAATAAGTATCTGTGAATTAATGAGAAAACCCAAGGCCAGGAAGTACAGCCCAGAGAAGCCCAGGAATCAAGCCTTTGTTTTATCTGTCCTCTACAGTCCTCTGTTGGTCTAAAGGTCCACTTACTTTTCTCCCCCAAGGCCACCCTTGGCCACTGTCCAGGGTCTAACTAAGGCTTTTCTAGGCGCTGTCGAGAATGGTAATCTAGCCTCCCTTTCCTGCCCTCCCGCCAGTGCCTTCCATGTCTCTTTCCTTTCTCCCTCTCCACTAGCATTTATACTTTTAAAAGGAAGCAAGAGACTGGTGCTGAGGGCTCAGTCATAGAGTGCTGGCCAGACAACTGTGAGAGCCTGAATCCAATCCCCTGGAACCTATAGAAAGGTGGGGTGTGATGGCATGAGCTTGTAGTCCCAGCAATGGGGAGACAGGCAGATCCCCAGAAACTGACCAGCCAGCCTACCTGAGTTGAAGAGCTCTAGGCTCTAGGTCAAAGAGGTCTGCCTGCCTGTGTTCTCTCTCTCTCTCTCTCTCTCTCTCTCTCTCTCTCTCTCTCTCTCTCTCTC
>NC_034599.1:96013848-96017252 GCF_900095145.1 Mus pahari
CACACACACACACACACACACACACACACACACAAAAGTAGGGGATGGTACCTGAGGAGCAACACCTAAAGTTGGCCTTTGACCTCTAAACACAGGTGCATGTACCCCCAACATATACATTAAATAAGTGAGAAGACTTCACTTTGTAAACGCTGAGACTGAAGAGTGGCTTGGGAACTTTGAAAGCCGAGAACAATGCCAATAAACATCCTCCTCTTGCCATGTTTGGTCCCAGGCTTGGGGTTCCCTGATGAGAATTACCAGCTCTCTGGGTTCCAATCAGGAGAGAAGGGACTTTGTTCTGGAAGCACAATTGCAGGCACCGAAAGCAGCCCTTCACGTTCTGTCGCCACTGGGATTCCGGTGGGAACTGGCAGGGGCTGCACAGTTAGGTGTCTTAGACGTGCAGGAAGACCTAATTGTGACCTTCTGAAGTACAGTTGTACCATCTGGTCATCCTCTTTAGAGCAAGAAGGGACACAGAGGATACACACAGGCTCCTAACCTCATTTGCATGCGAGTGGATGCTTTCTCATTTTTCAGAATCTGTAAGGTAGGCAGGCCTATGTCCTTGGGAAGGGGTAACTGTCTCTTCCCCAGTCTGCTCTTGTGAGAGAGGCAGAGGAACACAAGAAGCCTGTGCAAATGCGGAGATCCTCTACTTACCCATCCTACCTCTCAGATGATACCAGAGGATTAGGACCGCATCATCTTTCATTTTTCTGGAGCTGGAACTTTCCTCTCTCTCTCTCTCTCTCTCTCTCTCTCTCTCTCTCTCTCTCTCTCTCTCTCTCCAATAAGTATGCAGAGGGAACTTTCAAGGCTCAGAAAGGTTAAGAGAATCAAGGACTGTGCTGGTATCTCAGTAACTCTGTTGAGCCGCATCACAGTTCCTCTGAGGGAATGTTCTAACTTCATTCCTGTTGCTGTGATAAAAAAATGCCCTGACATACACCTTTACTCCTAGGATGCAAGAGGTAGAGGCAAGTGGATCTTTGTGAGATCAAGGCAAGACTTGTCTACGTAGCAAGTTTCAGGACAGCCAGGGCAATCTCAGAAAAACAAAACTCCTGGATAAAAAGGCAACTCAGGAGAGAAAGGGTTTGTTTGTTTGTTTTCAGTTTACAGTTATTCCAGGTTACAGTCCATCATTTTGGAGAAGTCAAGGCAGGAACTTCAAACAGCTAGTTGCATTATGTCCACAATCAAGAGAATAAATGTATGCATGCTGTCTTGGTTGTACTCTGTTGGATTTCTTCACTCTCACACAATTCAGGATCCCATGCCTAGGGAATGATGCTGCCCACAGTGACCTGAGTCTTCCCACATCAATTAACTTAATTAAGGAAATCTCCTATTGACATGCCCAAAGGCCAAATCCATTGTAAACTTTGTTTTGTTTTTGAGGCAGGGTCTTACTATGCCCTGGAACTCACTCTGTAGACCAGACTGGCTTCAAAGTCACAGAGATCCACCTGCCTCTGCCTCCCAAATGCTGGGATTAAAGGCATGCTCTTCCATGCCTATAAACAATCTGTCATTGAGACTCACCTCTCAGGTGATTCTAGGTTGTGTAGAATTGACAATTATAAGTAACTGTCACAGGAAAGAACCCAACTGCTCCTTCAGGTCTCTTCAACCACATTTGTGGGAAACACTGACTGCAAACCCTGCACAACTCACACAAAGTTGACTTAGAAACACTATAAAGCTCAGTGTAGGAAACAGAAATTGTATCGCCGTGTGGGAGGTGGGGCAAAGTGGAGGAGATCCGAAGCATAGAGATTAGGAAATAGTCAATCTTATCACACTCCTCTTCACTTGCCCAGAGAGCTGAGCTGGGCAGATTGGCAGCCAGCAAGGGCATCCCGAGTTTGGGTCCTGGCTCTGTCACCTGCTTGCCAATCAACCTCATGTGAGTAGCATCCTTACCGAATTACGTCCTACACCCATAAATGGTCTTTACAGCATCTGTTTTCTGGGGGGGTTGGGTGGACACGCTGCAAGCTCACGTGGAACTCAGCACACAGCTGGCTTTCTGTTAAAGGCAGCTGTTAAATATTGTTGGGTAGGTTAAGAGGAAGCTGGAGAGACTGCGAGATTTAGAAGGAAGAGCGAAAGAACCCAGAGGGGACTTCCCAACACTTCTTTCCCTTTCCTCCCTCTCTTTCTCCATCTTCCACGTTATCATCATCATCATCATCGTCATCATCATTGTCATACCACCACCACCACCACCACCATCATCATCATCATCATTGTCATCAGTAGTAACAGTAGTAATGATATACTGCAATAATGCAAATGGAGAAGTTTAGGGGAAAGAAGGAAATAAGAGAATAAATACCCATTTTGCACTATTGGCAACCAAAGTATTTTGTTTATAAATAAGCTTAAATCCTCTAGATACTGTGTCTTGAAACCTTTTCTATGTTGCTATCAAGGAATAAGACAGGTTTAGTACCAAGCAACCTCTAAGTCAGAGGCTCATTCTTTGTTCATCCAGTGTCCCCTGTGGCACAGAGTGACCCTCACACAGGCTGCTCTTCATAAGATGACTCAACAATGGAGGCCTCTTAAACCTGTGGCACCTCTGGCTGAGCATAGGTCTGGACACAATAGAGAATTCAGAGGGTCTGGAAGGCTTGAGTTCAGAATAAATATTTATTACCTCCTGGTGATGGTCAGAACTAGTCCTTGAGCAAGACAGAGAGTGGGGAGGGCTGCAAATGCAGCCAGCCAGGGGTCCAGGAAGAAGAAAATTGAGAGCACCACAGAGTAATGTCTTCAGCTTTAGATTTGCATACCACCAGTGAACTCTGTAATTCATGTTTAGACATTTTGACTCTTGTAGTTTTTCAGTATCACAAATATAACTTGACTCTCCAAGTTTCACTGGGGTTGTAGTTGGAATCAGCACTAGCTTTGACAGTGTGATATTATCAGATCTGGGAACCACCCGCTTTGGGCAATTCCTCGGCTCCCATCCTCATTGCCCCAAATCATACTGTTTACATGGGCTGGGGGTGGTGGTGGTGGTGTCACCATCCAACTTCTCAACCAGAAATCTGCATCAAGGGTTGCACGTGAGGCTCTGGGCCTGACACCCTTGTGGGTATTGGTCAGCACATGGGACAGATACAGTCCATCCATCCATCTTGCAGCTTCTACCCACACCATCTCTACTGAAGGGAGCTTCACAGAGTGATGCTGAGAATTCTGCACACGCAGCATGCTGGTCTACGGCACCATGCAGAGGTACAACAGTGCTGAGTCCTACCTGGCCATGGAAGGGGTAGTATGACAAGTGGCATAGAGCCAGCAGGGTGTGGACTTCCACAAGTGTTGATAGTTGCAGGGTATGAGGCCTGTGTGTGTGTGTGTGTGTGTGTGTGTGTGTGTGT
>NC_034599.1:96020674-96025944 GCF_900095145.1 Mus pahari
CACCCACAAGGGGCCTCTCCCCCTTGATCACTAATTGAGGAAATGCCCCACAGCTGGATCTCATGGGGGCATTTCCCCAACTAAAGCTCCTTTCTCTGTGATAACTCCAGCTGTGTCAAGTTGACACAAAGCTAGCCAGTACACTATCTGTGTATGTATATATATAATCTTCCTCCTTCAGAAAATATTCTCCCTGCCATGATTATTGGGGAATGTCCTCTCTGCCAAGGTTAAATGACTCCGTGATAATTAGAGGCAGCATAGTCTGGAAGGCGAGGGCGAGTCCAATGTCTCAGAAAAATGGTAAACACTGGGACCTTCAGGATATCCCTTAAGGCTGTGGGAAAGAACTCTGAAAACATGAGTTCAAAAATATATAATTTTTCAACTATGTAAAATATAAGGATGCAATATGAACTATATGAGGGGTTACAAAGATCTAAAAGAACAAAGGTAACTGCACTATGAGCCAGCTTGTCAGCAAAATATTAAGAAAAGAGACAAAGAGATTTGGGGAGTGGTGATCACAGGGCAAGATCCTAGTTAGGTTTATTATTTGTGCTTTAAAAAGCAGGCAGATTTATGAGTTCAAGGTCAACCTGGAACAGAGCTAGTTTGGACCCAGGTGTGGTGAGAATGGTAATCCCAGGACAGGATCTCACCCAGCTAGTTTATTGTCTGTGCTTACAGAGACAGGAAGATCTACAAATTCATTTTTGATGTTTAAAAAAAAAAGTGTTTGCTGTCTCTTTCTAAGAATCAAGGGGCTCCGGTCATGGAATACTGATTCATGGGATAATCAAAAGGGAACCTGGAGTAAATGACTGAATTAATATGTAATTAAATATCATTAATTGATTACTATTATTAATATTAATTAATATTATTAATGTGTAATTAAATATTTGGTCTGGGAGAGCTGAACTATCTGGATGAGCTGTCCGGAGGTCTGTAAAAAAAAAAAAAAAAGCTGTTTTGAGCAGAACATAGGTTGTCAGCTTGTACCCCACAATTGACTTCAAACAGTTCTTTAGCTACTCTCAAATACCCCTTCCTCAGAACCCCTCTCTGAGCTGAGGCTGGTCCTTGGCACAAGAGTGTGCCTTGGCTGGCTCTGTACAAACTTGGCTGCATGGAGCCTGAAGCTGCATTGTTTGGATATGGAACCTCACACAGTTCGTCATCAATTCTGCTCCTGTAGCTTCTCCCATAAACACTCAACACCAGTTGAGCCACCTATTCTTAGGGGGATGATGACTCAATCACCGTTATCTCCCAAGGCCCTCACTGAGGAAAGACAGATCTCGCTCTCTTAATTTTTATGTGTCCTGTCTGGTTGGATTTGGGAGCTCAATCAATAAATATAAAAGGGGGCTAAAGACAGAAAAGAGTGAACATGTTATTAACCCCACATGCACATGGGAATCTTCACCAGAGAATGAATTGCAAAAGGAAAAAAAAAGTGTGGATTTTATGCTTTTTAGACAAAGAATATTAGAGTTGTGAATGAATGGCCAGGCAATGGAGATTTGAATAAGGTAATAGCATCTAAGACATCACTAAGATGAATGGGGGCAATGAAGAAGCTACTAGAAGATAAAGTTAATTCTACATGTGTGTGTTCAGGATCACTGCAGCCTTATCAGCCTCCAGGCCATTTCCTAGCCCTGTATAATGTGTCATCTCGATTGTCATCTTGGTAGTATTTGGATCACCTAGCAGACACATCTCAGAATGTGAAGGACATGCCTGGGAAGGACTTCCAGAGAGGACTGACTGAGGGGGAGGGCTCACTTCCACACTGGCAGTACCTCCCTTCCAATGGGTGGTCCAGATATAGAGGGATCTGGGGAAATTTCAGAGTCACCTGCCTGCCTTTGCTCCCATCCACCACTGCCGTCACACATCAGTTTCTCTGGCCTCCCAATGTGGACTGAATGCCAACTGCTCTCCAGGGAGATTCCAGACCTTCAACACTATCTGGGATCTACGGAGGCATCTCTCTCTGCGGACTGAGCAGTTATCATGTTCTCTGCCCATTGAGCGAGTTGATAGGCATTGTTGGACTATCCAGTCCCTATGGTGCATACCAATCTAATAAATGCTTTTTTGTGATGTACAATCATTCTATTGGTTCTGACTCTATAGAGAACGATACAGTATGTGAAATACACCCCTCCCCAAAAGATCTTTTTTTTAATTATTATTTAAAATAAATTAGTTTACTTCATGCATATGGGTGTTTCTTCCCACTAACAAATGGGAACAAAGTCTCAGCCTACAGGTGTCCTTCTAATCTCATGAGACCTTCTCAATGCCTTCACATTGACAGTTAAGATTAAAGATCACAAACCTCAGTGTTGCCCTTCCTAGGTAGGTCTTATTCATTCTTCATCCCAAACCCCTAAGCGACCCTGCATATTAGTAGATATAAACTCCTACTTGTATAGACAGTCATCCTTTAACACAGAGGTTCTCAACTGGTGGCTGTGTGTGATCCCTTTGGCAACCTTATTTCCAAAAAATATTTAAATTACGATTCATAACTGTAGAAAAATTAGTTATGAAGTAGAAATGAAAATAATGTTATGGTTGGGGGGTCATCATAACATGAGGAACTGCATTAAAGGGTCACAAGACTGGGAAGGTTGAGAAGCGCTGCCCTAAAATCACTCACTGGGAGCACTGGCCATCCAGAACTTTCTAGACACCACTAATGCTAACCACCATCTAGAAGAATGCCAAACTTCACTTAGATTATTCCTTGGGGTAAATTCCCAGAAGGGTATCACGGTTCAAGCATAACAATATTGTTCATGGCTCTTATACCTAATCTTCACAGTTTCCAGGAGTAGCAATTATTTTAACTTTTGCCATTGTCCTGGATGGTGACGTTTCTCCTTGTTTTGATTCATGTTTCTGAGATGCCTGCAGGCCTTCCTCCTTCCCATGCTTGTCTCCACACAGGGGATTTGTGAGTGCAGATGTTGGGTAACTTCTTCATCTCTCTCTCTCTCTCTCTCTCTCTCTCTCTCTCTCTCTCTCTCTCTCCCCTTTCTTCCTTTCTTTCTTTCAGTTTATTCATTTATTTTATGTATGTGAGTACACTGTCACTCTTTTCAGACACACCAGAAGAGGGCATCGGATCCCATCACAGATGGTTGTGAGCCACCATGTGGTTGTTGAGAATTGAACTCAGGACCTCTGCGAGAGCAGTCAGTGCTCTTAACCACTGAGCCATCTCTCCAGCCCCAGGCCTTAACTTCTTAAACTGATTTTGGGAAGCTCTTTGTATAACAAAGAAATCAGGCTTCTGTTTGTGGTGACTGCATCTTTGAGCTTCTGTGCTACCACACACATTCTGGTCTCCTTGGTTTTTGGTTTTGGTTTTGGTTTTTTTTTTTTTTTTTTTGGTTACTTAATTTTTATTATTTTGTTTTGTTTTCATTTTTATTATTGTAATACAGAAGTTCTAAATTTTCATTTACACAAATCTGTCAGTCTTTTGTGACTTCTCTCTCTCTCTTCTTTGTTTTTACAACAAAGCTTACAAATATATTTCCTTTGCAAAAAGTATTAATTAGTACTTTAGTACTTGATTTTGTTTTCCCCTACATTGTCACATATGTGTTATATATCATTATATATTATGTTAAAAATATGTATATGTAATGTATAAATATGTTTGAACTAAATGAAACATTTTGGGGTCATGCCATTTTATAATTTGTTATTATTATTATTATTATTATTATTATTATTGAGACAGAGTCTCATTAGCCTGAAATTCACTATGTAGATCAGGCTGGCCTCAAACTCATAGAGATCTGCCTGCCTGGTACTGGAATTAAAGACACTCACTTGTCACCATGCTCAGCCTGATTTTTTTTTAAAGATTATTTTACTATTATATTTTATATTTATGGTCATTTTGCCTGAATGTATCTGTGTACCACTTTCATTCCTTGTACCTAGAGAGGCCAGAAGTGGGCATCAGATCTGCTGGGACTGAAGTTACAGACAGTTGTGAAGCACCATGGTGGGTGGGTAGCGAGGCTTAGCAATCAAACCTGAGTCCTCTGGAAGAGTCTGTGCTCTTAATCTCTGATCCATCTCTCTGACCTCATACTTTTTTTTTTTTTTTTAAAGTAAGAATCAACTCTTGTCTGCAAGTGTAATAAAATGTTATTAATATTTTCAGGGATTGGTTCTTGACCATGGGATGGATCTCAATTTGGGTCAGTCATGGGTTGGCCAATCCCTCTGTCTCAGCTCCATCTTTGTTCCTGCACATTTTTGGATTTTGTAAGTGGGTTGCTGTTCTTGTCCCTCCACTAGGAGTCCTGCCTGGCTACAGGAGTCGGCCACTTCAGGCTCCATACCCCCCACGGCTAGAAGTCTCAGTTGGAGTCACCCCACAGACTCTCTGGGACATCCCTCTCCCCACCCCTTTACCCCCATCCCAGGTCTCTGGCACATCCTAGAGATGCCCCCTTGCCTGACAATTTCCATTCTCCCCTACTCCCTACACCTGATCCCCCCTTCACCTCTCCATCCTCTCTCCCACCCAGTTCTCTCCCTCCGCTCACCTCCAATGTCTATTTTATTTCCCCTTCTGAGAAAGATTCAAGTATCCTTCCTTGGGCCCTCCTTGTTATTTGGCTTCTTTGGGCGTGACTGTCCTCTGTCCCCAGCAGACGATGAGAACGGATGCAGAGACCCACAGCCAAACATTAGATGGAGCATAGGGAGTGTTTTGGAAGAGTTGGGGAAGGATTGACAGAATGAAATAGAATGGGGGTGGGGTACAAGAAGACCAATAGAATCAACTGACCCGGACTCTTTGGGGGTTCTCAGAGACTGAACCACCAACTGAAAAGCTATCATGGGCTGGATCTAGGCTGCCTGCACACAGGTAGCAGATGTGCAGCTTGGTCTTCATGCAGGTCCCCCAACAACTGGAGGGAGGCCTGTGCCTGACTCTGTTGCCTGCCTGTGTGTTGTGGTGAGTTTTTGGCTGCACTACTTTGATGCTCCTGGGCAGGCCATGCTACCAGCCACCAGCCCAGATTCTCTTGGATCCACAGGTGAAACACACACACACACACACACACACACACACACACACACCTTACTGGCTTAGTGGATGGGTTCTTTTTTTTTTTTTTTTTCCAGACAGGATTTCTCCATGTAGCCCTGGCTGTCCTGGAACTCATTCTGTAGACCAGGCTGGCCTCGACCTCAGAAATCGGCCTGTCTCTGCCTCCCAA
>NC_034599.1:96026109-96034404 GCF_900095145.1 Mus pahari
TTCTTCTAAGTCTCTTGTGGCTAGCTTGGCCTTCCCTTTACTCCTAGGTCAACACCTCTAAATCTTCTCTCAGTTTAGTTGCCCGGTTACCTTCTGTGAAGCCCATTGGTCTTGATGCCCAAGACGGTTTTGGGCTGCCCTTCTGTGGGCCGCTTTCCCTTTCTGCCTACATTTTTTTTTTTTTTAAGATTTATTTATTTATTATTTATTTATTTACTATATGTAAGTACACTGTAGCTGTCTTCAGACACTCCAGAAGAGGGCACCAGATCTTGTTACAGATGGTTATGAGCCACCATGTGGATGCTGGGTTTGAACTCCAGACCTTTGGAAGAGCAGTCGGGTGCTCTTACCCACTGAGCCATCTCACCAGCCCTCTGCCTACATTTTGGAAGATCTCCACTTGCATCTCTGAGTCTGTTTTGTTCCCCCCCCCCAAGTATCTTGAGTCTCCTCTTCCTGCCCTCTCCTCTCTCCTAGTCTGTGGGAACCTGGAAGTCCTGCCTCTTTTTTTCCTCCCAACCACTGGCCACTAGCATCTTTATTAATTGATCAAGAACTAATTGGGAACAAGGACCTTAGCGTATGGCCATGCAGATTCCCCGATCAAAGCATCAGAAACATTTCCCTACACCCATGGATCCTGCTTCCCTAACTGGGCCACCTTATCTGGCATCAGTGGGAGATGGTTGCCTAGTCTTGCAGTGACTTGATATTGGGGGGGACCTTATCAGAGGTGAAGGGGAGGAGATTGGTGGAGGGAGGGGGTATGTGAGGGGAGACTGGAGGAGGGGGGCTGTGATCAAGATGTAAAGTGAATAAATAAATAAATTAATAAAAAAATCAACTCTTAAGGCAGAGGCTATGTAGAGAATTGAGGGGAGAAACCATCTACACAAGAGGGTGCCATGACAAATGTAACTCCCCTTTGCCATGTAGAATAGTGTATTCACATAATGTGAGGGAGTCATGATGCAGTCTATCATAGGGCTCAAAGGCCAGGAAGGCCGGTGAGAGTTAGATGTAAAGGAGGGTAATGGCTTCCTCTTTCAACTGCTGAAGGCGAGGTAGAAGAACAATCATGCTGGGCCCTAAGCCCAACCCCATCAAGGGGCTAAGGAGCTAGAGCAAGCGTTTCGCCATGGTCAGAACTGTGTAAACTTTCCCCCGGTATTAGCTCAGCTCCAGTTCCTGACTTTAAGATCCACTCTGAGGAGTAAAGGTGAGTGATGAACAGGTAATTCCTTCATCTCTAATTCAGGAACCTTGGCTCTCCCTGACCTCCTCAACCCCCTGACTCACAGGCACTGCATCACCTAGACCGTGGGGAACATCTTAGCAGTGACTCAGAATATCATAAAGTTCTCCTCATTCGCGGAGGAAGGGAAGCACGGCTTCTAGATGAGAGGTTGCGGAAAACTCACCTCCTTTGCTCTGAGAGTCAACTCCAGGTTCTGACATTTAAAAGGCATGATGAGATAGTCTCCAAAGATGGCTGCCAGCAATCTCGTATCTCTCTCTAAATGCACTTGCTGCTCCCCGTGGAGAAGTGGCATCTCCCCAGGCTAGCAGAAGTGTATCGACTAATGAAATGTAGAGTAAGTTCCGGGTTTCTTGAGGCAAAGTCACAGTAGGCTCTGCATGGTCCTCACGGCGGTCTCTCTGGATCCCAATACAGTTCTGTGAGAAGCCCAGGATATGGGGATCCAGCTATGGATAGGATTAGATGAGCCTCCAGTCAATAACAGGATAAACTATGAACCATCTTGCATCACCCATGGAATAGCTCTGAGACTGGCTTTTCATGGTCACTTGGGGACCCTGGTCCCCTACTCATCACTCTGCTATTCAGATGTGACCACCACATTGTCACCATCAGGTTTAGGCTTCTAGACAACATGGAAAAAGGAATCAAGGAGGGAGAGGGGAAGGAGGAGGAGTCATCACCAATGCCTGAAAGTGGCTTCACCATTTCCCTCCAGTTCAGTATCCTTGCCAAGACCTTGATCCCATGACCTCCCCTAAGCCCAAAGGAAAATGGGAAATGTAGTCCAGGAGGCAACGGACAAAATAGAACTTTGGGAGGGCAGTGGCACAAGTTGGGTCACAAGTTCTTATATTTTTCTTAGTCTGGGAGCTGAGTCTAGGCAAGAACCACATGTCTTGGTCCCTAGCGATGAGCCAGTGATAACCCAGGGTGAAACTCCACTCCTAATTTCAGAGTAGACGAGGCCACAGAAGTGGTTTAGGCTGGTACAGTAAAGTTGAGCAAATGTAGAGAGTGCCCTGAGCCCAGAGAGAGAAGACAGATGTGGAGGAATTTAATAGGGAGAACACAGGGCTTGATGGATCTTGCCAGAACACAGAGCTGTTAATGTTATGATTTGGAGGGGATTTAACTTGACAGTGCCTTGGCACAAGTTTAAAGAACTCGAGCTGAATACCTCACTTTGCAGCAATTTATTGAACAGATTCCAAAATTAAGAAATTCCTCAACTGTTTCAAAATCATGTTAAGAAAGTGCATGCCTGGAGCTAAAAGGCACTCTGGTTCACTGCTACCTCTGCTACTATCAACAGGCTGAAGCACCCAAGTGCACATCAGGGCCTCACCTGGCTGCCATTCCACATCCCCGTCGGGCCTTCGTGGCTCCAGCAGACCCAGAACACAGATGCACACACCCACGTGCAGATGCCAGACACCAGTTGTCTCCAGGAAGCCGTGCTTTGTGGCTGAGCCTGGGCTGAACATACTGCTCCTGAAAGTCGACACAGGCTTTGGAATCTGTGCCGACAGAGTCTGAGTTCTGGCTCAGCTCCTTGCTACCAATTTTGGTCAAGTTATGTCACCTGCTCAACTCTGCTTCCTTCACCTGCAAAGTCGGGCTTTATTGGGGCTACATTACTGGGTGTGTAAGAACTGAATGAACTTCTGGGCATTGGTCCTACCAAATGGCAATTAACAGTGAACAACAGTTTGAAGAATTCTGAAAGCCAGGGTTTCAGGCCCCTGTGGTACTTCAAGTTCAAGAATATTAGTAAACATCCAAAGCCAGGAGTGGTGGCTCATGCCTTTAATCCCAGTGCTTAGAGGGCAGAGGCAGGAGGATTATCATGGGGTTGAGGCCAGCCTAGGCTAAATAGTAAAGTTCGAGACCAGAACAGAATGAGACCATATCTTGAATGAATGAATAGATGAATGAATGAATATACAAATAAGTAAATAAATACATCAGAAATAATACCTAGTTATAGCCATGAACAAAACAGCTATGCATAAATGGAATGTTATTCACTCCCAACCCTATGACTCCAGCCAGAAACCCTGCTGTGGTCAATCTCACTCCATGATTCCTGGTGAAATATATTGTTGCTATGTTCAGTACTCCCACTTCAGTACTCCCACTCCATATTCCGTCCCATCCTACAGAGCCTCTCCTGTCCTTCCCTCAGTCACACAGCAGCCAGGCCTGTCCCTTCCTTTTTCTAGGGCCGGCCAAGCTCATCCTTCCAGTGGACGGGTATCACCCAGGTCACTGTAGTTCCTACGATCAGCTGACCGTGAGCTCACAGAAGCTCTACAAGCCAAGTTTGGAGGGTATGAAAAACTGGGTTCACTTAAGTCTAAAGGCCTCAAGCCACCATTCTTCGGGCTTCTCTTTACCAGAGGGTAAAGGCCTGCGTGAGCAAGCACAACTGGGAAGCTAAGCCCTTGCTCTTCCTTCAGTCACAAAGCCATGCTCTCCCAGGGATGGGGCTATCTCACCCGCATAGCAGAGCTCAGTGAAAAGAAGGGATAATCTACTATTTAACTCTCTGTCTCTGTCTGTCTCTGTGTGCCTGTGTGTCGCTGTCTGTCCGTCTCTCTCAGCACAAAGCTTGAATACTTTGTGTAAATCGCAGGGTGTGCACATGCACGAGTGCTTCTCTGGCTACTTTATCTCCCAACCAGCAGAGAGTAAACCTTTTTAACATGCTAAGCTTCGGAGTTTGCTCCTCTTGTTATCAGCAGCCATCTGTGGTGGCTGAGAGGATCACCAGGCTATGTGAGGGCCCAGCTATCAGCTGCCCTCAATGGATACTTCACACTCTAGCTTGTCTCCTAAGTTGCTCCGGTTCTCACTAAGCTCATGTTGGAAAGAGTGCCCGGTTGCTCGGTCCCCAGAGTGCACAGAACCTCCCCCTGCAAGCTCAGTTAACACTCCACATCTCACTCTGACCTTTCACTGAGTTTATTTTCATCAAAGTTATGTAGTTAAAAACAAACAAACAAACAACAAGACAATCAGGGCAACAGCGTCCCTCTGCCTTTCCTGGAACTTCCTCTTCCCATTTCATTCCCCCAGCCAACTGCTGTGATATTTCCCGCTACGTTGCCAAAGAATAGGGCTCTATTGCTGCTTCCGGGGTTTTCAATGTAGGCATTATCTTCCAGGTTTAGAGTATGGAAGACTGAGGGTTGGTTTGTTGTCTGTTTGTTCGTTTTGTTTCATTTTTTGAAAAAACTCTGTTATATACTACTAGCTTCCCCTCCCAACTAACACTTAGAATTTATATTACTGTAACAATATAAACACTAATCGTGTGATAATGTAGCATTTTTATAATTGCCTTCCCTATTTAACAACCTTTTCTTTTTCCTGGCGTTAGATATTGCCCTTTCCATACTTTTCCTGTACACTTAACTCTAAACCAGTACTCTCTTCTTGGGACCCTCGAGTTCTCTCTTAGGACTCTGCCTTCTGACTATCAAGCTTTTTGTTTTCTAGATCCTATGTGTTGGGTAACCTGAATTGGCCATTCCACATGGTCTAGATTCTTTCAGTAAAGACATATGTCTTCTAGTGTATGTTTCTTCCTACTTGGAATAGGATATGTATATATTACTAATGTATACTAGAGCAAATTCTGCCAGTGTTCAGGGTTTGTTGTTGCTGTTGTTTTGTTTTTAACAAACAGGCATAAGGAGTTAGAGACCTTCTCGGTGATGTCCTCCGTTTCTATCTATGGCTATTCTGATGAAAATCTTTTTTTTTTTTTTAAGTCATTCTAAGGCAGATGCAGTGTATTTTGACAACAGAACAGCCTACATCGTAGTAGGGTTAGATAGCATGGGTCCATGAAGTATGTGTGTTTGTGTGTTTGTGTGTTTGTATGTTTGTATGTTTAAGGCACAGGATCAATGAGCTACTAGACCTGAAAAACTGTTTTGAAGGTACAAGGCTTGTGAGCTTGGGATCCTTTACCTGTATGAGAATAGATTTTTTTAAAAAGATGTCTTTCTTTCTTTCTTTCTTTCTTTCTTTCTTTCTTTCTTTCTTTCTTTCTTTCTTTCTTTTATGTATGTGAGTATACTGTACTTTACAGATGGTTGTAAGCCTTCATGTGGTTGTTGGGAATTGAATTTTTAGGACCTTTGCTCACTCTGGTCAACCCTGCTTGCTCAGTTCCTGCTTGCTCCAGCCCAAAGATTTATTATTATACATAAGTACACTGTAACTGACTTCAGACACACCAGAAGAGGGCGTCAGATCTCACTACAGGTGGTTGTGAGCCACCATGTGGTTGCTGGGATTTGAACTCAGGACCTTTGGAAGAGCAGTCAGTGCTCTTACTAGCTGAGCCATCTCACCAGCCCACAAGAATAGATTTTAATAGCTAAAAAGATTAAATGCCACCACTCTTGGGGTGTAAGTGCTTCATTCGTTGGGTGTGTTTGAAATGCCAGTTCAGGGCCTCTGTGATGTAGACTGGCATTAAGTTATACACAAGTGTGTATCAGTGTTGTTACATTTTCACACACTGTAACAGTACACCTTCTTGTTCTTGGTTTATTTCCTCATTATGATGCAACAAATCCTATTAAAAAGAAAACTTCCTAAGAAATGATTCATGGGAAAGAATAATTTAACCCTGTTGCTATCGTATGATGCATTTTGAGATCATCGAATGTATCTTTATTCTGCCTCTCCATCAGTGGATAGTTTGGCTGGGGATGGAATCCCAAGTCAGAAATGGCTGCCTCTTAAAGTTGTCAAGGCACTGTTTCACGATGACACCAGTACTCTCTTTGTGGAGCCATTAGCTCCCACATGCATGTCTCTAGCTCTCTTGGCCTGCAGTGGAGCTGCTGTTCTGCTGAATTCCTTCACCATCTCCCAAGGAGTCTCTTTGCCCCTCTCCTGTATAAAAGTCCACGTTTCCTGAAATCCATGTGTCGTGTGATCTGAATCGGCCCAGCCATTTCACACCTTTTAGATTGTTTTGGCCAATACCCATGGACTCCACTATTAGTCTCTTCTTAATAACACTATTGAAGAATGACACCACCACCAACCTTTAAGGATCTCTACTGAAGGTTTTAGAAATTATTTGATATATTGATAAAATACATATTTTTCTAAGGATCTGGCAAAACATCTCAAGCTATAAAATTATGTCCTTGGATTTGGGAAACCTTTCTTCTTCTTCTTCTTCTTCTTCTTCTTCTTCTTCTTCTTCTTCTTCTTCTTCTTCTTCTTCTTCTTCTTCTTCTTCTTCTTCTTCTTCTTCTCCTCCTCCTCCTCCTCCTCCTCCTCCTCCTCCTCCTCCTCCTTTTTTGGTTTTTCAAGACAGGGTTTCTCTGTGTAGCCCTGGCTGTCCTGGAACTCACTCTGTAGA
This sequence comes from Mus pahari, assembly GCF_900095145.1. Lineage (NCBI taxonomy): Eukaryota > Metazoa > Chordata > Mammalia > Rodentia > Muridae > Mus > Mus pahari. Next base: position 96,032,769 of record NC_034599.1, read on the forward strand.
CCAGGCTGGCCTCGACCTCAGAAATCGGCCTGCCTCTACCTCCCGAGTGTTGGGATTAAAGGTGTGCACCACCACTGCCCGGCTTTGGAAACTTTTCTTGACTCCTCTCATTAATAAAGCTCTCCTTTGTCATCTTTCCCAGAGCCCTTGATGATCGAGAAGACACAGCTCATTGACACACACCCTAGTGAATCTCTGCTCCCTTCTCTCTGCTTTCTTTGTTTTCATGTCTCTTTCTAGGAAATCCCTTTAATTTTATGTCCTGACTTTAATATTGCCTTTTCGTCCCTCCTGCCAGGCTTTGCTAAGAATGCTCTTTGCGCCTTACAGACTTGTCCTTTCGTGGGCTTTGCATTATCCCTGATTTCTCTAGGAACTAGTAACCATATGTTAGGTATTTTTCTATCTTGCCTTTTATAGACTCCTTTCTATTGGATTTGCTCTCTGCCTTTTATGTTGAAGAACTACCTCAGTTGTCCCCAATTTCCCTGTCATGTTTAGGGGTGTGGTGCTCAAACTCTGATGACCTTTGACTGTTGACCTTTAGCCAGAGTCATATGAGTAAGAGAACATCACAGGCCAGTATCTTTAGGTATTTTCTCTTAGATCAGATATCCCAGGGAAAAGTTCCCTTTCGGGTTCCTGAGGATGAAGGTGAGAAGAGAGCTAAAGGTGCAAATGCGGGTCTTCCTGTTCAGTATCTCACTTATCCAGAAGCTCCCATCTCAGCTGTCATCATTTCTTGCTGTCCTTCTGCTTGTGGACCTGTTTGTCCTTCCCAGAACACCATCTTCAGATCAAGAAGATCGGGACTCTATGTTTCTCCCTGAGACAACCTAGCCTCCCATTCTTAGTTCTTGAATGCCCCTTTCAGAGATACCCGCAGGCACTAACTCCCCGGTTTAGCTAAGTCACCCATCTGCCTTCAGCTTTCGAGATGCAGCCAGTCACCACTCTCTCTGTTCCCATTTCCCTTTGCCATCTGGGTTTGAGTAAAATCCACTTCCTGCTATTTCATAAAAGTCTGTGGAGATGGCTGAGATAAGAATCTGTGTTTAATTTGCCTCCATTTTATTTAAAGCACAATTTAAAAGTTTTGTTCTTTCTCTCTTTATCCTGGTGTCATGTGTGTTTATTGTATGTGTGCACCTATGTGTGTACATTTGGAGGCCAGTTGCCAATGCTAGGGGCTTTCTGCCGTTGTTCCCCACCTTCTGTTTTCAGCCGGGGTCTCTCACTAAACCTGCCCTCGGTGGGGAAGGGCACTTGCCCTCAACTGACACTGCAGTTTGATCCCTGGAACCCACACAGCGGAGAGAACCGACCTCTGCAGGTTGTCCTGAAACCTTTGTATGTGTGCCATTGTGTGGTCATGTGCCTGTGTGTGGGTGTGTGTCATGAAGACAGACACAGACAGACACAGACAGACAGGCAGACACACACACAGAGACAGACAGACACACATACACAAACAGATATGCATACATAGGCAGACTGACAGACACACAGACACACACACACACAGAGACAGACAGACACACATACACAAACAGATATGCATACATAGGCAGACTGACAGACACACACACACAGACACACACACACAGAGACACAGACACACACACAGACACACACA
>NC_034599.1:96035244-96038311 GCF_900095145.1 Mus pahari
CTTTGACCTCTTTAGCACATTCCTTTCGATTTAGGAACAGCTTAAATTTTTCCATCTCTCTCTCTCTCTCTCTCTCTCTCTCTCTCTCTCTCTCTGTGTGTGTGTGTGTGTGTGTGTGATGATAGGGATGGAACCCAGAATGAAACCCTGCCATATATTCCACAAGTGCTCTATGACTGAGCCACATCCCCGGCCCTAGGGTTCCCCCCCCCCATTTTTAAATAGGCCCTCTTGATCCTTAATGAGCCCCTGGTGCAGGTGCAGTCCTTTAATCCCAGCACTCAGGAGGCAGAGGCAGAAGGATCTCTGAGTTAGAGGCCAGCCTGGTCTAAGTCTGAGTTAGAGGCCACCCTGGTCTAAGAAATGATTTTCAGACAGTCAAGGCTACACAGAGGAAAATTATCTTAAAACAACAGCAACAAAAACAAAAAAAAGCAGACAAACAAAAATACCGATCAAACAAAAATCTTTATTGCCTCCCTCTCCTCCCTCACATCCTCCCCTCCCCTTCTTCTTCTTATATTTTGAATTATCTTTTGCGTCCACTTTCTGCTTCCTTGCTCCTTTTTCTGTTGTGACCTTTGCTTGACATGGTCTTCCTCAACACCTATGTGTTGGTGTGTACTCAGACAGCCTTGCTTCCTCCTGGAAGTACTTCACACATTGGCCACCACCCGCTGTGCAGGCCCTACAACCTCTGTCCTGCTTTGCCCATGTCTTCAGCCACTCCTTTTCTTTCATTGAATATTGATACCCACAGTGCTCCATCTCAGGCATCTGCCTACAGTGCTCCATCTCAGCCACCCACCCACAGTGCTCCATCTCAGCCATCCATTCATAGCAATGCTCCATCTCAGCTGACATCTACCTTCAGTGCTCCATCTCAGCCATCCACCCACAGTGCTCCATCTCAGTCATCCACTCACAGTGCTCCATCTTAGCCATCCACCCACCACAGTGCTCCATCTCAGTCATCCACCCACAGTGCTCCATCTCAGCCATCTTTTCCTTTTGCTCTGCATAAAGCTTTCCCAGCGACATTCTACAGGAAATTGAAGCTCGGTGTGTTCCAAACTGGAGTCACAATTTCAGTACTTAAAACTGTAATGATGTGCTTTTGCTATCTCTGAAAACTTGGGAGAGCTACTGTGTTCCTGTCTGAAAAATTAGATGACAATATATTCCTTATAGACTGAAAGGGTACCAGTATATCTCATGATGTATGCTGCTATGGCTCAAATGTGTCCCTCAAATTGTGCTGGGAATTTAATCCCCCATGTGACAGTCTTAGGAAGTGAAGCCTGATGGGAGATATTTAGCTCATAGGGGCACAACCCTCATGGATGGATTAATATTACAGGAATGAGTTCATTCCATATGAAAGGATGTTTGGATCTCTCTCTCTCTCTCTCTCTCTCTCTCTCTCTCTCTCTCTCTTCCCTCCCTCACCCTGTCTTCCATAGGATATAACAACAAGCCCCCTTTTCATGACTCTTGCTTCTTGAACTTCCTTCCCATTCTCCGGAACCATGAGTAAGTATGTTTCTATTCATTATAAATTTCCCAGTCCAAAATAAAATAGTTATGGATGGACGAGGTGGGGTGGGGAGGACTTAGATTGGAGGATCAAGCAAAGAGAGGGAGTGGCTGGGGGCTGAGGGAGGGAATACAGGAAGAGACAGATAAAATTAAGTCCATTTAAGAGGTAGTATGGAGAGAAGAACCAGAATGGAGGAGGATGTGGTGTTATCTAAAGGTTAGAAAAATTGGGTTAAAGTTTTATCATTATCAACTGGCTCTGAAATTATTATATTGGCATCTTGAAAAATGTGATATTATCAGTACATAAATCTAATTGGTTAAAAAAAAAAGAGGTAGTATGGAAGTCTAATATAATAGAAACTTCCTAAAATATATACATATATGAAGGTGATCTAAATGAAATTGACAAATAATGGAGGGAGACAGAGTTCCAACTGAATGTATTGTCACTAAATGAAGATTGTTACATCTAATTGAGTAATTGACCAAAGGGGTCCCATGGGAAACCCCAAACAACCCAGGCTGTTACGAAGGGAATAGGTTCCTCTCCACAAACTGATAGTAAATCCTATTGCTGAAGATGAACTGTACCAGAACACAGAGAAGCGGAGCTGGTACCTGACTAGGTCCTTTCTCCCGATGGGCTAGTGTTCTTGGTGGTGAGAGGTACTCTGCCTGCTACCAAGGGAGAAATGTAAACAGCAACCTAGATGCAAACCCTTTCATCTACAAAGGTGTCATGCCAGCAAGATATGACATTAAAGCTTGCGAAAGTAACCCACCAATATCTCTGACTTAATGTAAGACCCACCCCATGAGACGGAGCCCACACTCTCCGGATGATGGAGAACCTGAAACTAGATGGCCCAGGGACCCAGAGTAAAACCAAATACTACTAAAGGAATGCCCTACTAAAGGAATGTAGCAACAGAATGACTCCCAATGACATTCTGCAATACGCACAGATCAGTGCCTTTCTTGATTGTCATCAGAGGGGCTTCCTCCAGCACCACATGGGAGCAAATACAAAAACCCACGGGCAGACAATATGCAAAGTCAAGTCCCTCCTCTCAGGGCTAGGACTCTAAGGAAGAGGTGGAAAGAGTGCAAGAGCCAGAGGGGATGGAGGACACTGAGAAAACAATGCCTTCTAAAACCAGCAGATCAAGGCACACGAACCCAGAGACTGAAGCAGCGGCAGGTGCAGGGCCTGCTCAGATATGCACCAGTTAGTGTCTTAGAGTTGAGAGAGGTGGACATACGCCTCTATCCCTAACCTAGAACCTATCTCTAATTGATAACCACTTAAAAATAAAACTTTAGTCTCCTCCCAAGGAGTCTTACTAGGGTAACACACTACCATTAAGGCTACAAGCCCAGCATGGCCAACAGAAAACAAACTCAACAGTGTCTGGAGGTTCTTTGTCTCATAATGTCCTGTCAGGGTTTCTCTCTCTCTCTCTCTCTCTCTCTCTCTCTCTCTCTCTCTCTCTCTCTCTCTCTCTCTCTCTCTCTCTCTCTCTCT
>NC_034599.1:96038604-96047475 GCF_900095145.1 Mus pahari
TCTTCTTCTTCTTCTTCTTCTTCTTCTTCTTCTTCTTCTTCTTTATCATCATTTTTTTTCCTTTTTGTTTTTTGATACAGGATTTCTCTATGTAGCTTTGGCCATCCTGGAACTCACTCTGTAGACCAGACTGGTCTTGAACTCACAGAGATCCATCTGCTTCTGCCTCTCCAGTGCTGGGATTATAGGCATGTGCCACCACTGCTCAGCGCATATCTTATTTTTATTTTTCTATTTCCCCACACAGGTCTTTTGATATATATGTTTTTTCTGTTGTGTTTTTTAATGTGATTCCTGAGTATGTGAATGAGTGGGTCTCTGAGTCTATATCTGTTTCTTGTGCCTTTTCTTGACTTTTTTCTTCTGTTTGTTTTTGTCCTAGTCTAATGTATTTGTTCTATATTATTAGATTTTATTTTATTTTATATTATTATTCCTTAGAAACCTGTTTGTTTTCTAATGAGACAGAAAGTAAGTAGATTTGAATGGGAGGGGAGGAGTGTAGGAACTGGGAGGAGAAACCATAATCAGGGTATATTAAATAAAGAAAATGTTTCCATAAAAGGCAAATAAATAAATAAATAAATAAATAAATAAGAAAGATAGGATATTTCCCAGCCTGTGTACTATTCTAACAACATAGCATGGACCAAGGCCCACACCAAGGACTCATCAAGTGTCTAATGTACTGTCTGTGCTCAATGGGGGGGGGGGGTGTTCAACTATTATTAGTAGTAAGAGAGTTGCAGAATATGGTGTTTTCAATATGCTTGGCCCATGGGAAATGGCACTATTAGGAGGTGTGGCCTTGTTGAAGTGTGTCACTGTGTAGGTGGGCTTTGAGGGATCGTAGGCTCAAACCCCACCTACACAGTGACTCTCCTCCTGGATGCCTGCAGATGACAATCTCCTTTTGGCTGCCTTCAGATCAAGATGCAGAATTCTCAGCAGCTTTTCCAGATACATGCCTGCCTGTTCTCTGCCCTGTATCCCTCAGTGATGACAATGAACTGAACCTCTGAAACTGTAAGCTAGTCCTAACGAGATGTTTGTCCTTTAGGAGTTGCCTTGGTCATGGTGTCGCCTCACAGCAATGGAACCCTAACTAAGATACAGAGAGGGAAGCCACTGATATTAATATGGCCATTATTCTTTTCAATAGCCCGGCACCATGCCAGCTATCCCTGGTTTAACACTTAGGATTCATCCTCATCCTCTCTGCCTATCAGTGTTTGTCACCTACATGCTCAATATTATTCAATCTGTCATCAAGGCTATGGGTCCCATTCTACACCCAGACCTCTGTTTTCTTTTCCATTGTCCACCCTGTTCACTCCTAATCTTCACCCATCTGGTCTACCTGGGAAAGCCATGTAGCCTGGTCCCTAGCCTTCTGGTCTACCTGGGAAAGCCATGAAGCCTAGTCCCCAGCCATCTGGTCTACCTGGGAAAGCCATGAAGCCTGGTTCCCAGCCATCTGGTCTACCTGGGAAAGCCATGTAGCCTGGTCCCCAGCCATCTGGTCTACCTGGGAAAGCCATGCAGCCTGGTTCCCAGCCATCTGGTTCCACCATTTTCCCTTCGGTGCATCTTCTAAATCTCTGCTGCAATAATCCATCCAACATACTTGTCTAGTGTGTCACATCTCTCCTAGGCATGTTTCCATAGTAATTAGAATTGCAGTAGAGAAGAGGAAAGCTAATATTTAAAGTCATAACAGACCGCAGCTGCATCTTCCCCTAAGGCAGACATTCCTCTTCAGTACAAGGCTCTTTGTTCAGCAAAACACCTGGGTGGACACGGAAGGTAAACAGCTCTGGATATAAAACGAAGAGGGCCAGACTTCTCTGCAGAGGAAACAGATAGGAACTGTAGGGACTGGAGGACGTCTAGAAAGAGAAGACTATAGATGAAAGCCTTGGAGGGAAAAATGCCACCTCATTATCTCCAGGGGAAGCTGGAGGGAAATTAGCTGGGCTTCGAGTAGGGAATGTCATGTAAAAAGCACAAACATCTAGTATGAGCTTCCAAGACCCAGACAGTTTTCTACTGCGCTAAAGCACATTATGCCCGTCACCTTACATCTTAAATGAAGCTTATTACACAAACACTGCCGTGCATGATCTCACTGACGGAAGAAGGGGCCTCTGTTTGGATCTGCTAAGAGCAGAGATGAAAACCTGAGGTGGGAAGGGGCCTCTGGGAATCCTCAGTAGGATGGAATTGAAACATGTTAACTGGAGGAGCAGAGAGGTACGGGGAGGGGCATGCCTGATGTAAGCGAAGGTAGGGTTTCAAGTACATACTGTTTAAATTTCATGGTGCCTTCAGTCTTCTTCTCAGAGACGGCCTTACTCTGACAGTGTTGCTATGGTGATATGTGGCAGCCATGTTCCCTGGGACCAGGCAATAGATTGAGATTTGCAAGTACAATCACCTGTCACCATCTCCTAGGGCTCACCTTGGAGCTGACATTATCAATTCCACTGACAAGGGTTTATAATGTGCTTGGAGTCATTGATCTGGAAGACTGTAGGTATCAGGGTCTGAAGGCAGATCAGTCGTCAGACCGCGAGGATTCCCCCCCCCCCTCCTCAGCGCTCTCCCTTTATTCTTGGATAAATGTTCAGCTCCAGTTTGTTTGTTTGGTTTTTTTTTTTTTTTTATATAATTAATGCAAACTTTATTTATAAAAGACTCTTAAATTAGTTGTGTCATGCCATGCATTCATACAGAATACAGTGTCCCTTCAGGGTTACAGAAGAAGAGCTCACAACTCAAAAGGAACTATTAGAAGAGTTTTTAGTGGCTGAAAGCTAGAACATTTTAGGTCAATTTCACAAATGAGCCATTAAAACAAAACAGAAAAAACAAGATATGGAACTTACTCTGAGCTGAGGGAGCAGCTATTTAGAAGTCTAGTTTAGGTTCGTACACTAACCTACCCACAGTCAGGCTTCTAGAAGCAGAGCATGCGCAGACTTGAGCCACCAGTGCTCCTCCCCATCTGCAGTCTGATACATAAAACCAGTTTGTGCCTGCACTGGCCGCTTCACACTACAGGTCTTCTAGATCCGTAAACTAAAGCTGCAGAGTGCGGAGGGATGGGCAGCTTCATTTGCGACTGCTCTTTATTCTCCCCAGTCTCTTTTCCAAGTCATCAATGTTTGTTGTGGAGGAGGGGGGAGGGGGAAGGGGAGAGGAAGAGGAGGAGGAGGAGGAGGAGGAGGAGGAGGAGGAGGAGGAGGAGGAGGAGGAGGAGGAGGAGGAGGAGGAGGAGGAGGAGGAGGAGGAGGAGGTGGTGGTCACGGTTCCTGCAGAGTGGGTCTGCTTGGAACCCAGGTCTGACGCTGGCGCTGTCCTGGGGAATCCCGAAGCTGTGAGTGCTTGCTATGGAGCACGGCTGTGAAAGAGGCAACTGGAGGAAGTGCTGGTTTGGAGAGCAAGAAGGCCAGCTGAGGTCGGTCATCCTGCTTCGTGTTGTCAAGACCACACCGCTGCCGGAGAAGTTTTAGCCTTCCCAGGTAGACAAGAAGGCCCCACTTCTTCATGTGTGTTACTTAAAGAGGACACGGTGCTTGTGCAGGTGGGCACACATGTGACCTCCATCTGAGGGGAAATGGCTGTTGAAATGGGACTGCGGCCTTTGCTTTCTCTCTCCATCTCAATCACGCGAAGGCCTCTCTCAACATAACTCTGAAAGAACTGTGAGGAATTTTTCAGAAATGGTTCAATGCCAGTATGAACATTTCTTCTTATATTCATATAACTCTGCTAGGACCTCCTTAGTGTTCTCTTTAGAGCCAATCTTCTTAAAAATCTTAGCTAAGAAATCATTTACTTTGGTCTTTGATGATTTTTCATCTATTGGAGAAGCTCCCTTTTCTGTTCCCCTACCAGACTTGCTCCCAGCCTGGTCCAGGTTATGCTTCGTCCTCTGACACAGGTGGGCCTCCAGTTCTGACCCATTCTTATTATCAATCACATTGTAAGGTGGTCTAGGATCTTTGGTCCTTGTAATTTGCATGTAAAAAGATCTTTAGAGTCCTTATAGGAAATTCACTTTTGCATTGCTTCAGTTTCTCTTTGGGGAAGACCTTCATGAAAATGTGGGTCTCCAGAAGAATTTTGTCTAGGTTAATGCTGTTGATGGTGTCAGACAATCGTCAAGACGTTCTCCACAGATACTTCATAACAAACTCTGGGAATTTGGGAGAACTAGCTGTTGCTAGCAGGCTGAAGTAAAACAAGCAGGGCACTGAGGATATTGGTCTGGTCTGGTTTCTCCCAAACCTTCACCACCAGGAGGTTCACAGAATGAATAACCTGCTGTCCTTCCTCCAGATTCAGTTCCAGTTTTTAAATAACTCCAAGAAAGACTATTCAGTCATAGTTGTGAACCAAACTGCCATGCCTATCAACTCAAACGGAAAGAGAGTACTTCAGGGAGGCACAGGAGGCCAGGTTGGCCTGAACAGATTTCCTTTTATCCTAAGTCTGGTGTTCCTTCTCCTGCAACAGATCAAGTCCACAGAACTGACAGTGCCCACTGGTGTGCCATGAGAGAAGTGTCCTAAAGCGAAATAGCATGGAATGACCGAAGCAATCATAGCTTTTAACAGACTTCTCAGAGTCATCTGTGCTAGCGTGCATCTGGGTCTCTCAAAACAGACACTGGTAGGCTGTGCTTTCTGAACTCAGGGACATGACAGCTAGTGGTGGCATGCGCCTTTAATCCCAGCATGTGGGAAGCAGAGGCAGGAAGATCTCTCTGAGTGTGAGGCCAGCATGATCTACAGAGCAAGTTCCAGGACAGCCAGGGCTACACAGAGAAACCCTGTCTCAAAAAACCAACCAGCCAAACAAACAAACCAAAACCAAAACCAAAGCCAAAACCAAAACCAAACAAACAATGCAAACGCAGGGACAGAGTTTTCTGGAACAGCAAATAACCTTTTATGGAGCTGGTGTAACACAGAACAGTTTGAGAACTCCAGCTTTCCACACAGAAGAGTGCTTGATTTGAGGAAAGAACACTGTGAAAAGCCAGAACTTCTAGTAACATAAACTGACTCTGTAAGAGATTTTATTTCTGCAGGAAGAAGGGAAGATCTCCAGAGTCCTGGGTGGAGATGGACTTCAAAGAAAAAGGACATTGAAGCAACAAGTCACTACATGGGATAGGCTTAGAGTAAATACAACTTAGTGGGAGGGGTCTGAGAGCAAAGCTAGATATCAAAGAGCACACACCTTCTAACTAGCAAGGATCCCTCTTAGCACCAGAATGATGGCACCTTCGTTTTGTTTTCTCCAATACATAAATCTATGTCTGAGGCCCACTCACCACAGTCTGCAGCAAATCCCATGACAGTCATTTCCTGTGCGTTCTCTCCTTCTCTTAGATCATTCTGGAAACTAAGCTTGTCAAGTCAGTAACCCTTGGGGGAGATGAGTTCTGGTCTTGGAGTAGCCCCAGGATGGTCACTAGGATAATAACCCTTGCTGAATTGTGGGCTTGAGCTTAGAATGCCATTGTGTCTCTAGTTAGGAGTCTGAGATGATCCTCCTTGTGCTGTATCTTACACACACACACACACACACACACACACGAGAGAGAGAGAGAGAGAGAGAGAGAGAGAGAGAGAGAGAGAGAAAGCGCATTGCAGCTCCTAGGGTACCTGCTCAGTGTCCATAGACATCAAAGCTCCTCATAGTATCTGTTATGCTCCTCTCAAAGCCTCAGTCTGCACAGTCTACACCTTCTTGCCTAGAAGGTTCAGTCTCACCCTACCCCAGTCTCACTGCTACTCCCAGGACATCCAATTCACCCCCTTCAGCTGGGACCATAGGCATGTCTCACAGGTCTGCTTATGCTTTGTAAAGGATCAAACTTCATGCGCACTAGGAAGGCGCTCTACTGATTAAACCACATCCCCCGCTCAGAAACCCTCCTGAATGGGGGATGATGTCTCTTCTTTCTTTGGCTAAAAAAATATAGCAGATATCTCTCTGGAAGCACCAGTTTTTAAAAGGTAGAGTCTTAAAAAAAAAAAAAAAAAAAAACAACAACAACAAACTTTTCTTATTGATTCTTTGTGAGTTTCACTTCATGCACCCCAATCCGGCTCATCTCCCCATCCTTCCATATCCACCCTTGCAACCTCACAACTAACAAAACAAAACAAAGCAAAAGAACCCATCTTGTTTTGGAAGTTGCAAGTGTGTCATGCAGTATATCCTTTTGTTCACACACTTGCAAACGTTCATTGCATTAAGCCATTGGTCTGGCTTTTCCTGTGACTACACTGTAGCTGTCTTCAGACACACCAGAAGAGGGCATCAGATCCCATTACAGGTGGTTGTGAGCCACCATGTGGTTGCTGGGATTTGAACTCAGGACCTTTAGAAGAGCAGTCAGTGCTCTTAACCACTGAACCATCTCTCCAGCCCTCTGCTGCACTTTCAATCCTGGATCCTCACCTGGCCTTCTCTCAGCCATCCTGTTGTTGCCTTGTGTCTTGGAGATCCTGCAGTTTTGGTTCTGCAGGACCAGCCCTTTCACACACTCAAGCAGTTCACAGATGGGGTAGATGTTGGGCAGGCCATCTCGAAGGTCTGGATCTGGGCCTGGGTGGCGGCTCAGTTGGTCTGTGTTTTCTAAAAATATATTATGTCACAAAAACCCAGGGAAGGCTCTTATAGTGGCCATCATTATATTTTTATTATCTTTATATTGCTTTGAAACAACCTAGTCTCCAAAATAAAAAGCAACAAAAATCCCCCCAAAACCAAAAAACCCCAACCATCTGGGGGTGAAGAGCAGGCCACAACAACAACAACAATAACAAACAAACAAAGAGGCAGACTGATTCTGGATTACATGGAATGTAGCTCAGCACGTGGCTTACTGACAGAGGTGAGGTTCTGGGTTGCAACAAGGCCAAGTGGATACTCACAGTTTGGGTCAGAAGGAGAAGTGCATATGTTGGATAGGACAAAAGTGACCTCATTAAAGGAGAATGTACCTGGTTTATCACAAGCTAGTATCAAACAGACAGGCGCATTCCTAACACCATGGCCCAGCTGTAAAACTGCAAAGCTTCTCTAATGGTTGTATCCTTTTACAGTTGGCTGGGAAACTATGTGGGAAACCCCAACCAGGTTATTCTGGGGCTGATCTTGTCTGCTACAACTCAAGATGGCTGCCATTATGTCAAGATGAATTCATTCAATAACGAAGCCAGCAAAAAGAAATAGGCTTCAAGGGGGCCCTAGTTCCTGTGGGAAATCCTTCTGTTCATGTTTAGAGGAAACCGTGGAATGATTCTGACGTGAGTGACAGTGACAGGCCTGTGATCTCTGCTGTAGCTCAGGTGTCTGGAAAGTGTCACCACTGAGCACAGGAGCGACCCTGTTGATGGCAACAGCAGAGGATAACGTAAATACAGCCGTCAAAGGAAAGCCGCCATGATGCTTGAAGCACGCCGACGTGATGGAACTATGGTGCCCAGTTGTTTGGTAAACACCAGTGTAACTAACGAACGCCATGAAAGTATATTTTAGATGTAATTAACTTTCAAATCTGTAGACTCTGAGATTGCCTTTCACAGGGTGGGTGGGCCCTGTCTCGTTAGTTGTAACCCTAATGGCAGAGCTGGTTTCCAGACAACAAAGAAATATGGGCTGAGTTTGTAGCCCACAGGTTTCAGCCTCAAGGCTTGAATGTTAACTATTCCCTCAATGTTTTCCTTTTCTCTTTAAAATTAATTGATTTATTTATTATGTACAATGGTGTTTTCCCTGCATCCATATCTGTGTGAGAGGCTTGGATCCCCTGGAACAAAAGTTTGAGGTAGCTCAAAAGTCATGAGGTAGTTTAGGCTACTGCAGGTTTCAGCCTTACCTGTCCCACTTGTGAGCTAATTCCTTAAAAATCCCTCTCTGTCTCGCTGTCTGGGTCTCTCTTCTGTCTTTCTCCATATGTGTGCATTTGTACTATTTTCAGCATGTCTGGATTCAATAGATTAAGAATTCAAGGGATTCTGGGATGAATGGGAACCTGGGTTTCGTTCCTGACACTGCAAAAACAAACAAATTCATACATATATAAATAAAAATGAAAGAGAAATTAAAAGATCACATAGAAGCGGCAAGCAAAGAGGGGTACATGCTTATTATCCCCTCCCAAATCCCAAATCCCTTTCCTGAAATCAGGGACAACATAGGAAAGAGAAGAGACCAGGGAGGGAGGGAGGGAGGGAGGAAAACTTACAATAAAGGCAAAACAAAACAACAACAACAAAACAAAACAAAAGAACAAACAAGAAAGTATTCAGTCAGGTCCACAGCATTTCTGGGTTCTGAGAATCCTATAACAAACAGGAAGAATATTCACCTGGATTTGAAAGTCTAGAAAGGAGCTGGTGAGATGGCTCAGAGGTTAAGAGCACTGACTGCTCTTCCGAAGGTCCTGAGTGCAATTCCCAGCAACCACATGGTGGCTCACAACCATCTGTAAATAGATCCGGCACCCTCTTCTGGAGTGTCTGAAGACATTTACATATAATAAATAAATCTTTTAAAAAAAAACGTTTTTTTTTGTTTTTTTGTTTTTGTTTTTTTTTTTAAAAAAAGAAAGTAGAAAATACCATGGGTCGGCAAGGAAGTTTCTCTTTCATTCTGGTCTGCAATAATTTCCCCAGGCAGCCATTCTCTGTGTCAGTGGCAATGGCACGCTGCAAACAGAGGCCTTCAAACTGTATTTACAACCTCTTCTTGCTCTGTCTACCTTCCCACACTTCCTTCCTTCCTTCCTTCCTTCCTTCCTTCCTTCCTTCCTTCCTTCCTTCCTTCCTTCCTTCCTTTCCTCCT
>NC_034599.1:96047505-96073768 GCF_900095145.1 Mus pahari
CTCCTCCTCCTCCTCCTCCTCCTTCTTTTTTTTCCCCTTGAGACAGGGTTTCTCTGTGTAGTCCTGGCTGTCCTGGAACTCTGTAGACTAGGCTGGCCTCAAACTTAGAAATCTGCCTGCCTCTGCCTCCCAAGTGAGCCACCACTGCCCGGCCTCCCCATACTTTCTCTCACTCCCCTATAGAATGGAGGTGGCTCCACATCCTTACACTCAGTTTTCTTTGCAGCCACAAACCCAGGTGCACTCACTGTGGCTTGTCTGTCCAACTTTGCGCTGTTGAGGGCCAATGCTTCCCACTGCCTTGTGTAGTCATATGAAAACACAGGCACAACTTGACACAAACTCAAGTCATTTGGGGAGAGGGAACCTCACCTAAGGAATCACCTCCATCAGATTGGCCTGTGAGCAACTCTGTGGGGGCTATTTCTTGATTGATGATTAGAGCAGGAGAGTCCAGCCCACTGTAGGCAGTGGATTAGCTATGAAAACAAGTTGAACAAGTCAGAGAGATGTTTCATGGTCTCTCCTTTAGTTTCTGTGTCCAGGTTTCTGCTCGAGTTGCTATCCTGCGTCTCCTCAATGATGAACTGTGCTTATGTGGAAGTGTAAGATGAAATAAACACGTTACTTTTGGTCATGGTGTTTCACAGTAATAGAAAACAGCGCAGGACAGTAGCTTTGCTGGTGCACCTAAGGTGCACACACCCCTTCAGACTGAAGTACTAGAAGTGGAATAGCTGAGCTGCAGAGAAGACATTCTCATGAAATGGATCAATGACTGCCAAACTGTCTGCATAGGCTACTAGTGATTTCCACTCAACCAATTATGAAAGTACCAGTTTCCCCACACTGTGACGAGTACGATGTTGTCAAGCTGTTAGAGACTGGACCATCTAATTATTAGATTAGATTATGATGGGTTAAAGTATGGGCTATTGATCAGGGAAGGTTAAATTTGTATTTTTTCTCTTGACTATGATGAAGGAGGCTGGATAGACATCGATTGCTGCCCCAGGGTTTGATTCCCAGCATTCACATGGTGGCTCACAGCCATCTGTAACTCTGGTTCTGGGGCATCTGACTTTTTCTTCTGTCATTTGTGGACCCTGCATGCAAATGGCGCACAGGCATACAGGCAGACAAAATACACATACACATATTAAAAAATATTTTTTAAAGATTTATTTATTTATTATATGTAAGTACACTGTAGTTGTCTTCAGACACTCCAGAAGAGTGAGTCAGATCTTGTTAAGGATGATTGTAAGCCACCATGTGGTTGCTGGGATTTGAACTCTGCACCTTTGGAAGAGCAGTCGGTGCTCTTACCTGCTGAGCCATCTCACCAGCCCTAAAAAATATTTTTATAAGACATTTAAAATTAAGCATTTTAACACATTACCAAATTATTTTCATTTTTCTGTGAATTGTCTGTTTCTTCATATATTTTTATTGTTGTTGATTTATAGGTACTGTCCTGTGTGTGTGTGTGTTCATGTGTACACGTGTACACCAGTGTCTGTTTATGTCAGCTGGCAAAAGTTCCTCATAAAAGACAGTTCTTCGACGGTGGTGAGACTGCAAAGATTTCCTTCAGTCTGTCTTCTGTTTTTTTTTTTTTGCCATTGTTTATAGTGATTTTGTCATGCAGAAACATTTTATTTCTTATGAATGGATCACACACACACACACACACACACACACACACACACACGAGAAATCATGTAAAAGAAAGCAGATGGTATCAAATTAACAGCAAAACAAGATCAGAGAAAACCACATTGTAAATCACACCCAGAGAAGATCCTACTTTGAAGGTGGGAGTGACCCTGGGACAGCTCCAAGTTCTGGGTCAGGGGACTCAAGGAAGGGGTGGGGGGGGTTGCCCCTGGGCAAACACCAGCCTATTGAATGTGGAGCATCGGTTGGAGGAATCTTCATTCTGTTTGTTCCTCTTGTACTGAGCAGGCATTAGCAGCAGAGTTGTCCCCTGGGGACTGTGAGCTGGGACCAGAGAGGTGGAATGATGTCCTAGCAGCAAACAACCCCAGGATAGAGAGCACGTGGGCAGGAGACAAGCCAGCAGAGGGACCATGTTCTCCCCAGAGCACACCACTATCTCTAGAACCTGCACCTCCAAGACTAACACGCTCATAGGACACAAGTGGCTGGGGAGATGGTCCAGTGGTTAGGGACACTCACTGCTCTTCCAGAGGACCTACGTTTGTTTCCCTGCACCCACATGGTGCCCACAACTGTCTGTAATTTCATTTCCAGGCTTTTCTGACTCCATGGGCACCAGTCATAAAAATGATGCTCAGACTTACATGCAGGCAAAACACCCATACAGAGATGGCTTTTTTTTTTTTTTTTTAAGTTCGCAACACACACACCAGGGTGGCAGAGAATCACTGGTTAGCAGATTGTGGATGAAACCAACATCCTGAACGAGAGTAGATACTAGTTTTTTTCTCACAGTCCACCTGAGAACTTAGATAAATTGCAAGGGAGGCTGGGCAATCAGCATAGCCAAAACTATATGAGTGTTATCAAAGGGGAGAATGGATTCAGGGGTCAACTCGTGCCTGTCAGGAACACGAATGTTGCTTCCCTTTGGCTCTAACCATATCCCCAACCCAGGGTCCAGGTGGTCACCCACGTACATCTTTTTAAGATACTTGAGACTGATCATAAATATGGACACCTCCTATTGTCGGACCTCCAGGTTTTCAATCTTTTGGCAGACAGCACTGCAAAAGTTATCTACAATATAAACTCTTACACGAATATACAGATGTATGCATAAGGTCAATTCCTTGGTGCTGAATACACTGGGTCAGAAGGCACAAGCCTTTACAGCTATGATGCCATCGTCAAAACTGCCCTCTGGAGGATTTGCATCAGCAGAAACCTCAAGCAGCAATTTTTTTTTTAATGTTTTCTTTCTTTCTTTCTTTCTTTCTTTCTTTCTTTCTTTCTTTCTTTCTTTCTTTCTTTCTTTTTTTTTTTCGAGACAGGGTTTCTCTNTATAGCCCTGGCTGTCCTGGAACTCACTTTGTGGACCAGGCTGGCCTCGAACTCAGAAATCCGCCTGCCTCTGCCTCCCGAGTGCTGGGATTAAAGGCGTGCACCACCACACCCGGCCAAGCAATGTACTAAAGTCTCAGTTTCTCCACATTTGTGCCAAAAGAATGTGTTTAAAACAAAACCAAACCCAAAAACCCTCTTGACTTTTAGTGTACTGGGGAGAAATGAGTCCTCACTGCAGTTTTAATGACTCCCAAACCAGCCAAGATGCCTAGTTCTTTTTTTAGTATCAGAAGTAGGCATCTCCAGGCTTTAGCCCAAGGCACAGAGGAGGACAGATCCTCTTCCCTTGTTTTTCTCGGGCCCCCTTTCTAAAAACAAGGAGGGGAGGGGAGGGCTGGAGAGGGGCTCAGCAGTTAAAGAGAACTTAGTGTTTTGGCACAGAATCTGGGCTCAATTCCCAGCACCCACATGGCACCTTACAACTGTCCGTAGCTCCAGTTCCAGGGGATCTTCTGCTCTCTTCTGACCTCAGGCACCAGACACTCACATGGTGCCCAGACAAACATGTGAAGAAAATGCTCATTCACATATGATAAAAGACATCTAAAAATAAAATTGAAAATAAAGACTATGTATGTGCATGCGTGGATTTGTGTTCACAAGTGTGTATGCGGATGTGTGTACAAGCACACACGCGCACATGCAGAGACAGGGGCTGATGCTTGGCATCATCCTCAACTGTCTAGTTGTTTACCTTTTTGGAACAGGTTCTCTCACTGAACCTGAGCTTGCTGACTTGGCTGGGGTGGTTGGCCCGCAAGCCCCAGAGGTCCTCCTGTCTCTAGTCTCCTAGCTCAGGAGTTAGAAGCCTGTTCCACCACACCTGGCTTTTTATGTGGCTTCTGGAGGCTCAAACCCAAGTCCCCAGGCTTGTGTGGCAAGCCCTTCGCCAAAGGAGTGGACTCTTCATTTATTTATTTTGATCAAAGTTGTAGCATTTTTTTTCTTATACTTTGGGCCAACTTTAATAACTTTGGTGTGTGTGTGTGTGTGTGTGTTTAATGCTTAAGAGATAAAGATCTCCTAGATACTGTGGCTGTTATAATCACCTACCTGTTTTAGTTTCTGCTATTGTGTAACTCACGAAATTGGTCAACTGTTTAAAGTACCATGAAAAATGTAACCCATTAAAATGAAATCCTAAACAATTTGGAAGTCCAAGCAAGACCATCACTCCCTAGGAGAAAAACACCTGAGCTAGCTTATATGGCTTTCAAGAGTGGGGGGGGGGGGGAGAAAAGAAAAACAAGTCAGGGCTGGAGAGATGGCTCAGCACACCTGCTGCTCTTCCAGAAGTCCTGAGTTCAAATCCCAGCAACCACTTGGTGGCTCACAACCATCTGTAATGAGATCTGATGCCCTCTTCTGGTGTGTCTGACAACAGCTATAGTGTACTTTCTTACGAATAACAATAAATAAATCTTTTTTTTAAAAAGTGAACTAAATTTCAACAGTATAATTTAGCACAGAATATTTAAAATAGTATCACTGACATGTAACCAATATAATATAGATTAATGACACTTGTACATACTTCAAAATCTGGTGTCTACTTCACTGCTAGCCTATTTTAGTTCCTACCAGCCATATGCCAAACACTCAGTCACTGTGCGTGCATGGCTAAAATGTTTGGTTCCGTGGGTGGAGTTCTGGAGAGCTCTATATGGAGGTGGAAGCAGGTGAAAGTTCTTATTTTACTTAAAATTCTGCAGAGCTACTGAGTGGAATATGCAATATGTGATGTATAATACATGGTATTTTCGACAAACGGCTTCCCATATGGAAAATATAAAATCGTGTCATGTGCTGTGCATAAACATACGTTCCAGATGGATGAAGAAACAATTTTTTAAAGGAGAAAAGCCCAAAAGCATTAAAAATTTAAGAGTTATTAATTGGAAGTTCATTATAAAGCAAAGGCACAAGATACAGAAACCATAATGGAAAGGATTGTCAGTTATGAAAGATAAAAATCCAAATTTTAAGCAAAATAGTAAGCAAAGTTAAAGGACAATGGATACAGGAAAAGGAATACAAATGAGTTAGAAGACAATCAGCCAACCAAAACCCATGCACAAGTAGGAAATACTTTATTATACTCGGTATTTTATTTATTTCAGTGTGTGTGTGGTGCATGCCCGTGTGTGTCTGTGTGTGTGTGTGTGTGTGTGTGTGGTTCATGTGTGTGTGTGTGTGTGTGTGTGTGTGTGTTGCATGTGTGTGTATGTGTGTGTGTGGGGAGGTGCATGCGCACACACGGTATGTGTGTGGAGCACTTGGTCATCCTTTCACCTGTACATCAGCCTCAGGCACAGTCCGTTCCTGGGACCGAATCCTAACCATCAGGCTTTTGAGACAGGCACTTTACCCTCTGAACATCTCACAGCCCGCCCTGTCCCCCAACACTTTAAAATGCAAATTAAAGTACATAGAAAATTCTCTCTCTATATATATTGGCTCTATGAAGGAAGGACACACATGTACAGAATGCTCAAGCTCACCAGTTATGGAAGGCAATAAAGATCAAACAATAATAAACCCATTTTCTTTTTCCAGTTGCTGTGATAAAACAACAACCAAACCAAACAACACCAACAAAAGACAGCAGCAGCAACTACAACAACAAAACACAAAAACACTTGGGGGGAGGGGAGGGTTGATTTGGCTTACAGCTTACGGTCCGCCACCGAGGGAATCCAAGGCAGGAACTCGAGGCAGGAACTTAAGGCAGGAATGGAAAGAGACAACTTGGAGGAATGTTATTTAGTGATTTGCTCAGTTTTCTTTCTTATAAACCCAGGGAACCACCTACAATGGGTGAGGCCGAATCTCATCAATCATCAATCAAGAAAATGCCCTGTGGACGTGACCAAAGTCCAATCTGATGGAGACAATTCCTCAGTTGGTGACCTCTAACTTGTATCAGGTTGACAATATCTAACCAGTACAATTTACCTATTAAGCTTTCTGGTAAAAAGGCACTTTGGCAAACCCTTGTGAAGGGCAACTGAACAGAATTAAAATTAAAATTAAAATACCTATCAAAATTAAAATAGAACTTCCTTTGGCCCAGTGATTTCATTTCCTGGGATCCGCCCTTTGAAATATCTACCTTTGTGCACTAAGGATGTATGTGCAAGGAAGTAAAGTGTAGTAGCAGTGCAGGTAAGATCTCTCTGGGTTCATCCCAACCAGGCACACCCTGGGAATAGCTCTGGGTTCCCTGTCACACAAGACTCCTCAAAAATCTCAAGTTCTTCTGATGAGTTAAAGAAGCAAACGATGGGGCTAGGAGTGGAGCCCGGCCAGGAGGGTACTTGTAGAGAATGAGTGAGGTCCAGGGCTCATTTTCCAGCGTGCACATAAACCAGGCATGGTGGAGCATGTGTGTAATACTAGCACTCCAGAAGTAAAGGAAAGAGGATCAGAAGTTCAAGACCTTCCTCAACTATATATTGAGTTTGAGGTTAGCTTGGGGTAGTGGCCCTGTCCCCTCCTCCTCCAAAAAAAAAACCCCACCATCATGTGAATCATGATTATATATATATGAAATGGAAAAAAAATAAGCCCAGCTGTGGATCTAATATATATGGATGTGTAAATCCGACACAAAAGACTATGGAAACAAGCACCAAGCTAGGTGTTTAGGAAGAACAATGAAGGTGTATGTGAAGAGGAAAGTTCATCTTTTGTGCCATGGACTTCTCTAATGTTTGACCTGTTTATAGTGGAACTGGGTTGGCTTTCGTGAGGAAAGGGAGGGTTTACAGAGTGGCCTTCTTAGGTGATCCAGCAGAGTATGCTAGTGGGAATATAAACCAGTCAGGGGTAGGGGTGGGGTTCCCCTGGCTCTGTAAACTCTGGGCTGCCAGGATATCTTTGTGGGTGCCAACCAGGGGAGACACTGAGGCTGTGCCAGCGCCGTGCATGGAACACCTGCCACTCCATCTCACAGTCTGTGACCAGCCTGCAGGATGCATCCATCCTGTGGTACCTCAAGCCTAAAGCTGGCCTGCGTCTAGAACAGTGAACACCAAGTATGTTATGTTATGTCCTGACTTTTCTGAACTATGTCTTCAGCCACGGTGACAGGAAAAACCAAGGAGGTTGGCGGTGGGTGGGCAGAGTGTGGTCTTGGCCATGGTCTCCATTTTCCCTGGGGACAAAGAAACCTCAGGCGGAGGTCAGAGCTTCCCAGCATCTAGATGCTGAGGCTTACTGGGAAATGTCAAAGACTGCCACCCACACCTTGGCAGGGGAGAGAAGAGTCTTAGAGAACTGAAGTCTGGAGTCTGAGAACTTAATAAGAGTGTTGCAATTTTCTTCTTATTCAGAGATTAATACGTGAATATAGATGTGAAGGAGGTGGGAAAAGAAGCAATCAAGATGTTGGCAGAACAAACATTCCTGAGGAAGGATTGGGCCTAAGACTGGAAGAGAGAGAAAGCCATAATCGAAGTCATGGTAGCTGAAGGGTAAGAGATAGTCAGAAGGGAAGGGAGGGGTAGGGCTTGAGTCCTTCCTTCTCTCCTTGCAAAAACTTTGCCTTTTATTCTAGATGAGCCTGGGAGACATTGGCAGTCAGAAGGCCAGTAAATGACGCACCAGGCTGGTGTTTTACAGGTTAGCTCTGGTTGTTGGGAACAGACTGAGTGTGGGAGAGAGTAGCAGGCAGACACCCTGGGGGTGGTAGGGGTGTGGGGGTGTGGATACAGGTGTGGGGAGGCACCTGTAACAGATCAAAGGAGAGGCAGGAGCTGAGCCTTTTTTAACTGAGGAGCCAACACCAGAAACACCTTTAGGGTTCACAGAAACACAGGTTGGCCCCTCAATTCCAGCTGTTCCTCTCCTTATCTCCTTCGTTGGGGTTGAGCCTAGGAATTTGCATTTCTATAATTCCCCAGTGAAACAGCTGGTTTGCGAGTCATGAGTTTTCCCCCACAGCATGGATGAAAGCTCTCGCATCCTTGTAAGTACTGAAGGAAGCTCTTTGGCATTCCTGCATCCTAGTGTACTTCAGACCAGGCCCAACAAAAATGCATGTTGGGTACAGGCTCTGGGCTATGCGAGGGGTTAGTGAAGGGAGGATATTTGGAGGATACCTCATTTGAACTGTTTGGCGATGAAACTTCACAGAAGTGGCCATTAGAAGGAAGGGTTCACTATGTCAACAGTAATCATAACAATCGTAGCAGTCACCCAGTGTCCCAGTCACCCAGGGTCCGCCCAGGTGTTTTATTTATAGCTTCTCCAATTAAATCCTTGTAAAAGCCCTGCAAGTCAGGCCTTAGCGACTGAGCTTTATGAAAGAAGAAACCGAGGCTCAGGGGAGAGTTTAATTTTCCCAAGGCCACACCATTGATAAATACCAGAGCTTAGCCCCGCTTGACTGACACCTTTGGGATACATTGTATCATAGTATCTCACAATGTCACTGGCTAAAGCTGTGGAAGTAAAACCCGCCTCCAGAAGACTCAGCTCCCTTCCTTGAAGATTATTAGCTTGCTGCAAAAATGTAGACACCAAACCATTGCTTTCAAGACGGCTCCGCCCCCACCCCCTTTGTTTTCTTGAGTAGAGAGCCCTGTTCAGAGCATCTGTTCCCAGAGTCCTTCCTGGCAGGGCCCTGGTTCCCTACGAGGTAGCTGTGGCCACAGGTGACTTGTGTTTTTCATCATTCACCGATGGCATGCTTTTGTTCAGCTCATGCCTACTTCCTGGTCTCTTCCTGCAGGGCACTGTATTCTGTGCTGGGGAATTGAAGCTTGACAAATTGAGGCCAGCTTGTCTCCAAATGGAATCCATCCTTCTCACTACAGGAGAGAGGGGGAAAAAAAATCAAGATCCAACTAGCCTCCTCCTTAGTCTCTCTCTCCCTGCCCTGGCAGGGGATACATATAGTATCTCTCAGGGCCTGAGTGTGGATGCGCAAATGGGAGCTTGAAGCTAGGCCAGGCAGAAAGCAGCTGCTCTCCACAGGCAAGGAGGGAGGTGTAAGGTCAGTGAACGGGTCACAGGGATGGGATGACCCTGGCCTGGAGGAAGGGAGGAGGGATGCTTGGGAGCCAGCCCGTGTGATGGCTCCTGGAGTAAGCTTGACTGGGGCTTCCCCAAATTCTTCATCAGAGTCTCTGAGATGTATCAGAGATTCTTAACTGGTTTAGGGAGACAAGGGCTTCCTAGAGCAAGTGATGAAATGTAAAAACCACTCCCTGGTATGTGAATGCACCCATGCACACAGACAGCCATGTACAGCCATAAGCACACACTTACATGCACTCCATGCTTTGGAGGGAGGGGCTGGCATGGACCACAGGTTAAAAGCCCAGATACAGGTTGATGTACAGTAAAGGAGAACTAGAATAATAAAAATTCATCACATATGAAAACAAGCTTGCTGGGCATGGTGTCACAGGCCTTTAATCCTGGCACTTGGGAAGCAGAGGCAGGAGGATCTCTGTGAGTTCAAGGCCAGCTTAGTCTACATAGCAAGTTCCATGAAGGCCAGGGCTACATAGTGAGACCCTGTCTCAAAACAAACAAACTGAAAAACAAAATACAAAATAAAAAGTTTACTAAGGTTTTCTGAGTTTTTTTTTTTTTTTTTTTTTTCTGGAAAGTGTGTGGCATGTGAATCCCAGGGAACAGACACGCTAACTAGAGGCTGATGGTGGGATAAGGGAAGATTTCTACGTATCCGCCCCCACTCTCACTAAATAAATCAGCGTTCTTTTCTTTTGAAACAGCATCCAAGACTCAGGGCGCACCTGGGAAAGAATAAAGGGACCAACGACTCCGGGCCTCAACGACTTGGGCTAGGGACTGGCTGTATTAACCTAGAGTCCTTCGCCTGGCCAGGGCACTTCATTATTGTTTTTGATTAGCTTGTTCCTCTTTATCTCATTTCCTTCATTCTTCGCGCGTTTCACACTGGCAAACAACGTAATGTTTTTTATACCCCTACTCGCGGCCCCCATCCCGACTTCAGGTCTGCGACGCTCTCCCGTGCACGCGCGCCCCAGACCCAGGCGCTCTCGGTCGGGCGGCACGTGCGCGCCCTCGCGCACGGCGGACACGCGCACGCGCGCGCCCCCGCCAGCCGCTCTCACCTCCCCCCCCCTCCCGCACCCACCTCCCGTTCCCGGGCGGCGGGTCTGAAGCGGCGGCGCGATGAGCTGGCCGGCCGCCCCCGGCTCGGGGCTGTGAGGCGCTCGGGGCCGGGGTGCGCGGCGGCGCGGCGGGCGGCGGACGCTCCTGCTCGGCGGCGGCCATGCGCGCGGGCCGGGGCGGCGTCCCGGGGAGCGGCGGCCTGAGGGCCCCGCCGCCGCCGCTGCTGCTGCTGCTGCTGGCGATGCTGCCCGCCGCCGCCCCGCGGTCCCCGGCCCTGGCCGCCGCTCCTGCGGGACCCAGCGTGAGCCTCTACCTGAGCGAGGACGAGGTGCGCCGGCTGCTCGGTGAGTGGCGCGGCTCCCGGGGCCTCGTGAGCCCGCGGTGCTGCCGCTGCGCCGCCCGCGCTCTCTCCCTCTCCCTCTCTCTCCCCGCAGCCTCCCTGCGCGTGTCACTCTAGGCCGCGGAGCTCCGGAGCCTCGGAGTCGGCGCTCCGGACACGGGTGGCCGCTCCTTAGCCTGCTGTGGGTGGCCCACGGGCCACGCCGCCGCGCGCGTGCTTTCTGGTTAGCGAGTTGGGGGCAAGGTGAGCCGGGCGCCCTGGGTTGTGTGGCATCCTGCACACCTTCGGGCCGAGCGGACCCCAAGCTCCGGGGTTTGCCTTGGGTTCGTTGAGTGTGACCTGATGCTGCCGTTCCAGGCCACTCGCTTCCTCTGCAGACCCTGTAGCGAGAGGAGAACTTGGCTCTGGGTCCGTCGGCGGTGGTTCCGTTTACCTGTTTAGCCCCGTTGTTTGGGGGAGTCCGATTCTGCCCTCTGCTTGGAACTCTGCATTCTGAAAATCAGTCCTTGAAGGAAGGCCTGGCCAGCCATCAAAAGGAAGTCGGATAGTTAGGGATACCCAGCTTTTGCCCTCTTTTGTGCATTAAGGCAGTCCCTTCACTTTTTCTCGGGGTGTTTCTGAGTGAAGTGTTGGAACTGAAAAGCTCTCCTCCTAAATATCCATTAAGTGTCACTTTTTTTAGTGGGCGAGCATGTTCGCCCCCTCCCAAGTGTGTGTGTGTGTGTGTGTGTGTGGTGTGTGCGTGCGTGTGTATGCGTATGTGTGTATTAGAGGAGTTTCTCTTTTCTTTTCCAGACAGGGACTTTATGTAGCCTGGGTTGTCCTGGACTCCACTATGTGTAGACCAGGTTGGCCTCAAGCTCACAGAGAGCCATCTGCCTGTTAGAAGAGTTTCTTAAGGTCTGTTGAGAGAGCCCAGCCTCGGAATGAAAACTGGTTTTAGCAGACTGTTTAGACATAGTTGTATGTGTAGGTTTATCCGCTTTAACCAAAGAACTGTGTTTTTGTAACATCCTATTTTAACCTTCCTTATAGTCTAGTTGAATTAGCTGAATTTAGTCTAGCAGAATTGAAACGGCTTCTGAGTTATGCCTGGAACATGGGAGAAAGGCTTGAGGAAAAATAAGGATTTGTAGAGCCGCTCCTAGGCATGCTTTTGTAAAGTGTTGTTTTTGTTGTTGTTAAAAGAACTTACGTAATTGTGACTGTATTGACATGTATTTCCTCTCCTCCTGCCTCAGCCAGGATGGAAGCAGGGGGACATAGCTAGCAGCAGACAGGGAGGAGTACATGTGCCTACCGTCCCATGTTAGAGTTTTGCTGTTACTTTTATTTATTTTTGTGTGTGTGCCACAATGTGTTCTGTGGAGGTCAGAGGACACCTTGAAGGTGTGGGCTGTCTTTCCACAATAGGGGGTCCCAGGACTCAAACTCATGACATCTGACTGGACGACAAGTGCCTTTGCCTGCTGAGCCATCTAGCTGGGACCTGATACGGACTTAAACATGTTCTCAGTTTCTTGTTATCCAGTGGGGCAATTATGGAAGATGAGAAAAGTAAGGCCTTAACTTGCTTAAGGTAACTTGGTTTATTTCATATATTACATATATAATATATACCCACACAAGACAGTGTTTGCTGGCTGCAGACTAAGTTATTGAAAGGCATGTGCATATAGAAGTTTGATTATGGCATGTTTAAAAAGAGACCGCTGTTCATTAGTACGTGAAGTGATACCTTTGTAGCCTGGAACTGATTTTCTTAGGACAGTAGCTGAGGGGGCACCTGATGGATGAGCACCTGGTCTAGTAGTGTGTGAAATAGAGCGGGGAACATGGTTCATTAATGCTCCCATCCATCCTTAGGTATTTCAGTTCAGTGCAAGCTGAGTTGTCCTGCCACAGTGTGGTCTCTAGATAGTCCTCTTGCAGAACCGGGGCCTCTTTCCGTCCCTTTAGGTTTCCCTAAGCTGTGCTGCTGTTGAAGGATTCCCTGACTTTGTCTGGGTGGCAAAGTGCAAGTAGTGGGATGTTTGCCAGGCTTCCTGAGTGTGACTGTGATGGTGTGCGCGTGCGAGACTGTTGGGGATAGTGCTTTCCACCACGTTTTCCTGTTAAGTGACTTCCAAAAGCTCGGGCAAGCTAGCTCTGGTTTTACAGTGTTGCTGAGACCCAGGGTTCAGAATGCCAGGATAGAACTTGGAAGTTGGAAGTGATAGGAAAAGTGGTTCTAATCCAGTCATTAGCTGCACATAATAGAAATCAATTGAGTAGTGAAGAAGGCCTTGAACCAGAAGCCATCAGCACCCTGCCTTTGGGCTTTTTCTCCTCCAGGTCCCACTGCCTCAGTGGGCATAGTTCACTCAACTGTTGTGGAATTTGTCTTTCCCTTGCTGTCTTTAGAATTTCTAGACTAGTGTGGACTGAACCTTGGTCTTCTGGAGTCCTCCTTGTACACCAGACTCCCCGGTGCAGTTTTGTTTTTATTTTTATTTTTTAAAAGATTTCTTTTTATTTCACGGGGATTGGAGTTTTGCCTGTATCAGGGTATAGGATTCCCTGGAACGGGAGTTACAGACAGTTGTGAGTTGCCATGTGGGTTCTGGAAATGGAACGTGGGTCTTCTGGAAGAGCCACCAGTGCTCTTAACCACAGAGCCATCCCGTTTCTCTAATTTTTAAACCAGCAGTCAGTCGCCACAGTGGTCCGTGCCCCCAGACGGTCAGTATTGACACTACAGCGTACACATACATTGCCATTTTCTGATATAGATATGAACTGGTAGACACCCCCTCCCACCCTCACCCGCTTTGTTCGGGTTTTCCCTTTAGATCTTAAACTGTTTTGATTAGCCTGCTTTGTGTCTGTACATATATTCTTTCAGGTACCCCAAGAAGCACGCAGAGTGCCTTTTGATCCCCGGTCCCCCTCAGGCAGCCCATTAAGACATCTGTTAGTTCCATTGGATTTTTCTCAGTGATATCTTGATTTAGTGTCATCCATCCCTTGCTTCAGGCTGGACAGTAGCACTTTGTACCTCTCTGTCCTCTCCTGGTCTCTTGTCCTCCTTTTTCTTTGCTGGTTGTGTGTATCCTCAATGGAACCCTAAGGATGGGGTTCGTGGGAAGGAGATATTATTTGAGGTCCTTTATGTCTGAAAAATTTCATTTTACCCTCACACTTTGTTGATGGTCTGGCTGACTTTAGAATATTAGGTGGAACATAATTTTTGTTCACAATTTGGACGGTATTTTCTCTTGTAAGAATTTCAGATAAGGAGTCCAAAGCCATGTCTCTTTGACTCCTTTTTCTCCTCCTTCACGGTTTTTAGAATTCCAGAGTGGTTTACTCTGGTATTTTGAAGTTTGTTAATTGGGTTGCAAAGCCTTCAGTCTTGGGGAGTGTTTGTTTGCTTTTTAAATAATATCCCATGCCCTATTTCTTCCTGTGTGGGTTTTTTTTCCTGAGATGGCTGTTGTGCGTCTGTTGATTCTCCTCGAGTTGAACTCCATGCTTCCTATCTTACCTTTATTGCTTTGTATTGAAGCCAGTGGACAGAGAGTTCTCCTCAGTTGTGTCTCCCCAGCTTTCACTTAAAAAATGTTACTGATGTTTGTAATTTTTAGAATCTCTTTTCTCTGTATTTGATTGCATCTTGTGAATGTTTTATCTTAACTTTATCATCATTATTATTATTATTGTTGTTGTCGTTGTTGTTGCCAGAATTAAACAGAATTCTTCTGCTTGTGGTTCTGGCTGTCTGATCCTTGGCTTTGTGCAGTGAGATGTTAATATTGTTAGGGGGAGAGGACACACTCGCGTGCTGACCATCCTTACTGTCTGCCAGAGTGCAGGTGGACATTTCACTGGAACCTGTCCCGAAACACCAGTACAGAATTTTGTATCTAATTAGGGCTCTGCTCAGTGTCTGTAAAGAAGCCTCAGGAAACTTCCTGCCTCTGGAATGCCGGGTGATAAATCAGCTGCCAGGCCTTGGGTTACCTGGTTGGGGAGGAATGGAAGTTTTCACCCTCAGGCTGTAGACTTTGACTTCTGGTTATAATTCCCTGCCCTTATGACTCAATTTCCCTAGACCTGGGGTCTCCTACTGAACATGGGGACCTGCTGCTATGTGTATTTGCACAGTGGCTCCCTCCCCCTGCAGCCTGAGCTTCAGGGTGACCTTTGGTACCTCCCTGGTACTCTAGGGCTGAGCCTCTTAAGGGGGTTCTGATCGCTCCTCTGTCTGCTTTCCATCATGCAGAAATCTGATAAAGCAGATGAGTTTTTTTCTTCCTCCTTGGCTTGATAATTCGGTTCCCTTACCACCCAGAGGCTTTGGTCATTCTGAACTGTGTCGTTTGGCAGTTGTTTTGTAAGGACAGTGGTGGTCAGTTGTGGTGGACAGAGTGCTCATGATGTGTGGTAGACGTTTCCCCGTGTCAGATACATAGTCCTTGCAGACGGGTGTTGACACTTCCACCCTGTACCCAAGCAGGCTGAAACAAGATTCCATCAACTGAGGCCCTCAGAAGCAACAGAAATGTATTTTTCACAGTTCTGGATGCTGGGAAAGCCAACATCAAAGTGCTGATGGCTTGGTTTCTGGTCAGGGCCTGTTTTCTGGTTCTTAGATATATCCGTTCTCACACAGTGGGAGGGTGAAATGAGCTCTGTGGTCTTCATTATCAGGGCACTGATCCTCCTCATGTCTTTAAGACCTAATCCTCTCCCAAAACCCTGTTGTTTATCTGCCTGCCATGGGGGTTAGAATTGTAACATGGATTCTGGGGGAATACAGAGGTTTTTACCTTAGCACTGAGGAAGCAGACTTGGAGTGGGCCCTTGGTCTGTGCCTGCTCCATGCAGTCCTGTGGAAGTCCACCTATGTTCTGAACCGTGTCTGTGTGGTTTCCCGTGTAACTAGGCCCTGCCTCACTGCCCTCATTACTGTCCTTAGCAGACTACAGTACTGGCTACTGGGTCCATATTTTAAGTATGGGGTCTTGATTCAGCGTGTTGTGGACATCGAGTAGAAGGCCAGGCCTTGACTCGGTTGTGCCTGAAATCTGGATCCCTGCTGTTTCTGGCAGCCCTGGAGCAGCTGCAGTTAAGCCAGAACTCAAACAGTGCTGGTTTGTGGACCTGGTTACTGTTAGTGTCCTCCTAGGTTCACTAATGCAGTCCTGTGCTCCACAGCGGCTGGAGCAGTGCCAGAGGTTTGGGAATTAGATGCTGGTGGCTGGGAAGGCGTGGTGACAGTGATGGCCATGATAGGGAGCTGTGGTCCATGGTGGTGAAGACAGCTTTGGAGCGAAGGAACCAGTTAAACATTTCCTCTGGCTAGCTTGCTTCTCCTTTCAAACTAAATTGCTTCTGGGAAAGCCATGCTTGC
Organism: Mus pahari; assembly: GCF_900095145.1. Lineage (NCBI taxonomy): Eukaryota > Metazoa > Chordata > Mammalia > Rodentia > Muridae > Mus > Mus pahari. The sequence continues at coordinate 96,063,441 of NC_034599.1, forward strand.
TCACATCTTATTTAAAGACAGTTCACACTTATTTAGGCACTTGCTCCTGAGAGCAGTGTAGGGAAGGAAAATTGAAGGATTATATATGTGGAGATAATGACAAAAAATGATTAGATTCCTTTCCTTAATGAAGTGTGTGTGTGTGTGTGTGTGTGTGTGTATGTGTGTGTATGTATGTGTATGTATGTGTGTGTGTGTTTGATTGTCCCATGTAGGACTGTGGCTCTGGGATAAAGAGTTACATTGTAGATTATTGGAGGAGTGGTCACTTTGATTGTGATTGATGGGGTGATAGGTGATATTTTTCATTTTTCACTATAGTTGATGGGAGGTTTTTATTTTTTATTTTGTAGGAATGGTTACTTTTGAGAGAGGAAAGAGAGGCTTGGATAGTTTGGGAAGGGATCCCAGGAAAGAAAACATTTACACCTCATCTCCAGGTTGAGCTGGACAGGCAGACAGAAGAGAGAAGCCCTTAGGGCCAAGCAGAGAGTGTGGCATGGAGTGTGGGGGCAGACACTGGAGAACTCTGGCATGGCTGGGATGAGAGCCCTGAGCCAAGGAGAGGAGACAGAAGACAGCTGGGAGATCAGTGGATCGAAGCTGTTTCTCTGGGAATGGGAAGCTATTGGAGTAGGTAGGCAGCACTCCAGAGGTGGAGGCAGGGGGGATCAGGACTTCCTGGCCAGCCTTGTGTATGTGAGACTCTGACTTACTCCCCTCCCCCAAACAAAATAACAACAAAACCCAGCCATCAAAATACAATATCCCACAACAAATAAAGCAGAGTGAGGAAAGGAGTATGCAGTCGTAGTGGGTTGTAGAAAAGAGTGTGTGGCTCCTTGTCCGTAGTTAAGACACCTGTACGTGGGTTGGGGAGCAGGTGAAGAGGTGGGATGGATTTATCAGGAACCGGCAATGAGTTGGGAGGTTTAACCTTAGGAGACCTCAGGGCTAAGGCGAAGCTTTTCTCTAGAGTCCACTTTTTTAGATTTGGGTGTCTGAGCCCAAGGACCCTGTCTCTATGAGAAAGGCAGTTGAGATGAGCCAAGTGTTCTCCCCAGCCAAGCTCCTCTCGTTCCTGCAGTCTCAGGCCAAACACTTGGCTGGACAGGGGTGGGGTCCTCCCTGCTGGTGGCACTGGTATAACCTGCTACAGGCGGCTGTGGCAGGAGTGGGTTAGCATCCTGAAGTGAACCCTTAACCCTAGGTGTTGGGTTGGTGGTGTTGGCACAGCTGAATCTGAGCCCATGTGTTCTTCATTGGGAGACCGGGGCTGAGGCATTGTGCAATTGTGGGTTTGAGTTTCTTTCTCCCTGCACATATGGGGGAAAATTCTGTCCAATTATGGCTAAACTTGTCCCATGTGAGTCACATCCTGAGTTAATGAGCGAGTTCTGGAGGTGCTGCCTCAGTGCTGCTTGGGTTTTAAGTTCACTCCAAGAGTAAGTGGAAGGTGCACGTTTTGTTCCTCAAGCACTCAGAACTGAGAACCTCCCCAGCTTTGCTTTGGGGTGTTGATGCTGTACATCACTGTCCTTTTAGATCTTGCCAGCCTGAGAGATAAGAAAATCCTGCACTTGAGACCAAACTATTAAGTTACTCTTAAACTATGGCAAAAGTACCGTACTTTGTGTGTGTGTTATCCTTGTTGATGTACGTGTGTTCTAATCTGGATGTTACTAAACATTCCATTGTGTAGGGCCTCCCAAAATGTTATGCACTAAAACTAATGTGTGTGCGGGGCTGAGATGTATAGTAAATGCTTACTGAAAGCTCTGTTTTGCTGTTCCCAGCAATGACAATGCCGAGTGACTGCCATCCTTACATTTTAAGCTATAATAGAATGCACACAGTTCTGAACTTGGGAGATACCCATAATCTAGAGAGAACTAACATATCTTATGCACACCAGCTATTTCATACATGTTCGTCAGCAGCATCTGGCACATTGTTTACTTTTTAAATAGATAAAAACCAAGATTCTGGAAAAATACACAATTTGCTGGAGGTCTCAGATGCATGCAGTTACGAAGCTCTAAAGTGCACGCTCTCTGTTTCTGGGAAGGGTAGCAGTTGGCCCGGCTCCCACTGAACTCACCTGGGGAGCTGCAACAACATCCAGAGGCCTGGCTATACCCTTACCAACTGGTGTAGTGATCTGAACTTCTGATCCTCCTGTCTTCCCCTCCTAAGCTCTGGAATTCCAAGTGTTTACAAATCCTGGTTCACGTGGTGCTGGAGATCAAACCAGGGTTCCATGAATGCTGTACCCTGGAGCCAGGTCCTCAGCCCTTGTAGTTGATCTGAAGTGATGAGTCAGCCCTTTGACTTCTGAATGCGTCACCGACTGCAAGATGCACAGCTTGTAAATTTGCAGCTGACTTAGTGGGAGTCCTAGTTAACAGACTGCTTTCCCCCATACCTCAGATTAAAGTGACATGTCCTGTTATCAAGGGTGATACTGTAACAACATAACCAGCATACATTTCAAAAAGTCCAGGTGAAGAGGTGCCGTCCTGGAATATGCCAATGGGTTTCACCTTCCTGGTAAGAGGCCTCTCCAGAGTGAGATTGCACACTTTGCTAGAAAGTCCTTAAGCCTGGGGCTTCATGGAACTCCTGGTGAAGTTCATGGGTAGCTCTGAGTCTTTTGGATTTTCGAGACAGGGTTTTTCTCTGTAGCCCTGGCTGTCCTAGAATTTGCTATGTAGACTAGGCTGGCCTTGAACTCACAGAGATACAACTGCCTCTGCCTCCCAAGTGCTGTGATTGACGGTGTGTGCCAGCACTGCCCAGCTGTATTCTCATTTCTTATAAGAGTTAAAACAGTTATGATGGGGTTGGAGAGATGGCTCAGCAGTCGAGAGCACTTGTTTCTGTAGAGGACTGAGGTTTGACTCCTGACAGCTGCATGACAGCTCACAACTGTCCATAACTAGTTCCAGGGGATCCAATGCTCTCTTCTGACCTTGGGTACCAGATACACATGTGATGCTCATGGAGGCCTGTGAGCAAAATACTTATACACATAAAATAAAATAAATAGAAAATAAAATTTAAATAAAAAGTTGTCTTTAAGAATTAGTTCTGGGGCTGGTGAGATGGCTCAGTGGGTAAGAGCACCCGACTGCTCTTCAAAAGGTCCGGAGTTCAAATCCCAGCAACCACATGATGGCTCACAACCATCCGTAACAAGATCTGACTCCCTCTTCTGGAGTGTCTGAAGACAGCTACAGTGTACTTACATATAGTAAACAAATAAATTAAAAAAAAAAAAAAAGAATTAGTTCTGGAGCTGGAAAATGGCTCTGAGGATAAATATGTGTTGTACCAGGCTGGAGACCTCATTTGATTACCAGGACCCACCTGGGAGGAATGACGTCAACAAATTGTCCTCACACCTGAGCCCTTCCCATAAACAAACAAATAAGTGAATAAATGTATGCATGTAATTAAAAAGTTCACTCGCTATAAGCTTTTATGCATAATGTCCTCTGTGTACTGCATCATACAGTATATAAAGAGTAGATCAGATATACAGAGCAGTTTTACTTTTCTTAATAAAAAAATATCGTAGGAAGGGCCATTTGCATTTATAATAACAACAGAAACCTGACCAGCCAGCCAAACAAAGCCAAGAGAGCCAGGGAAGAAAACCTCCAGTGTTCATTTTTCTAGAAGTCCTGCTGTTGCTCTAACCCGGTGCATTTTTTTCTTATCTCTTACATTGTAGTTCTCATTTCTAGAAATTAGACTTTATAGTCTTTTTTACTATCTGTATTACTTATTCTTTGTTTCTGCTGACATTTTTGGCCACGTGGAATACGGTTACGTACTTAATGCTAGCACCCTAGTGCCTGTTGGTGAGTTTTCGTTGTTATCTAGTGCTCTGTGCATTCTTTCCTTTAAAAAAATGTGTGTGTCTATAAATATATGTTTGGATGGCAGATACTGCGAACATTTCTGGGTGCTGATTGTGTGTGTGTGTGTGTTGTCCCCATCTCCTCAGGGCTGGAATTACAAGTGTATTCGACTGCACTCAGCTTTTATGTGGCTGCTGGGATCTAAGCTCTGGCTCTCTTTTGTAGCAAGTGTGTTACCAGCTGAGCATCTTCTCAGCCTGCCTACCTTTCTTTGCCTTCTTTTCTGTTTTTGCTTTTGTTTGTTCTTTGGTTTGTTTGTTTTAGGCAGACACTTGTTCTGTAATTCAGGCTAGCCTCCTGCTTCATTCTTCCCACATACTGGAATTGTAGGTGTGTATCAGGATGCCTGACTGCTGAACGTTTATAAACTCCTTTAAATATCCTTGGATTTTGTTGTGGGATACAGTTAAATGACTTGGAAACAGTTTGAGCATTCTGGGTGTTACTTAGAATAGAAGGCTTGTTGGATGGGACAAAACCAGTAGTCCGGCTCATTGTTCCCACAGGAGAGTTAAGACCCTTTTCCACTTATCCCACTAAACCATGATGCACAAGCCTCTGGTCTGGCTGGTGAGAATGGATCCAGATTCTGAATATTGGGCACTATTCTCTGCCCCTTTCTGGCTTCCACATTTGCATGTCCCGTCACAACTCAGATGGGCTCTGGAGCTCAACACTCTGGACCTTGGATTTTCCACTTTGTTTAGCTCTCTTTGCACCATACCTCTAGAATCTTTTTGGACTTAGATTTTTTTTTTTTAAAGATTTATTTATTTATTATATGTAATTACACTGTAGCTGTCTTCAGACACTCCAGAAGAGGGAGTCAGATCTTGTTATGGATGGTTATGAGCTACCATGTGGTTGCTGAGATTTGAACTCTGGACCTTCGGAAGAGCAGTCGGGTGCTCTTACCCACTGAGCCATCTCACCAGCCCGGACTTAGATCTTTTAAACATATTTTTAATCTTTTGGTTTAGATCTCCTGCTTGCACCGGCTTCTAAAAGACACAGCAACCTTTTTGCTCAGCCTCTTTATAGGTGTGTACCACAAGCCTAGTTTACCTCTGTTTCTTCCTTGAGCCCTACCCCCCACATCCATCCATCTGTCCATTTGTCTGTCCATCGTCCATCTATCCATCTATCTGTGTACACGCTCATGCCACAGCATTCATGGGGAGGTCAAAGGACAGCTTTGAGGAGTCAGTTCTCTCTGCGCTGTATTGAACTTTCAAGCTCAGTCCTGAGACTGTGGTGAGTGGTTGGTTACCTGCTGAGCCATCTCACTTGACTTGAGCATCCTTCTCGGCACTGTAACCTGTAACCGGAGTGCTCACTACTTCTTTGCACTGTAACTGGAGCGCTCACTGCTTCTTTGCACTGTAACCGGAGTGCTCACTACTTCTTTGCACTGTAACTGNNNNGCTCACTGCTTCTCTGCACTGTAACTGCAGCGCTCACTGCTTCTCTGCACTGTAACTGCAGCGCTCACTGCTTCTCTGCACTGTAACTGGAGCGCTCACTGCTTCTCTGCACTGTAACTGGAGCGCTCACTGCTTCTCTGCACTGTAACTGGAGCGCTCACTGTTGCCTCCTCATGGGTCCTTTAAACTAATGAGTCAGTTGTGTCCAGATGAGATGATCAGTCAAGCTCCCAATATTCTATCAAATGCTCATTGTTCATCTCTCCCCTAAGGTTAATTCCTTAATGATTAGTGGACAAAGTAGCCCTGCTGAAAGAAGGGTGTGTAAGGCTTGGATCTCTTTGTGCAAGCACACTTGTGAGCATATGGTAGGTAGCAAGTGTGGGAGCCCACATGTTTGCATGTTAGTTGCATCCCTTCCTTCCACTCTGTGTGGTTAGGCTTGTGTAGTGGCCAATCTTGGTGGGTAGCTTAACACACCTGGAAAGAGGGACCCTCAGTTCAAGAATTGCTTCCATCAGCTTGGCCTGTGGACATATTTTGGGCGCGTTTTCTTGATTAGTCACTGATGTGGGAAGGCCTACCACACTGTGTGCTGTCACCTCTGAGCATGTAGGTCTGAGATGGGTGGTAGTGGCATACACCTTTATCCCAGCGCTCAGGAGGTAGTGGCAGGTGAATCTCTGAGTTCAAGGACAGCTTGGTCTACAAAGTGAATTCCAGGATAGCCAGGTCTACAGAGAGAAACCTTGTCTCAAAATCTCCCCCCCCCCCAAAGTTACTGAAGGATGAGCTAGTGAGTGGGCCAGTCCATGTAAGAGAGTTTCTCTGTGTCATAGTGGGTCTTGCTTCATTTCCTGCCTGGACTCCCTCTGATTGGCTGACCTGCAGTCTTCTCCTGGTTGCTTTGGGTTAGGGTTGTTTATCAGGCCCACAGAAAAGCAAGCTGTAACTAGGGATCCGCCTATGTAAGATGGGTTGCTCTTAGCACAAGTGCTGTAATATATTTGAATATGCTGAATGAGCCTCACTCACAATGGCCTATGTTAGTCACTGCTGGCGATTTCTGTATCTTTGCATTAAAAACAAATATCCTAAACAGGACACAGGGAAGGAACCTTCTGATCATCCCCAGGAAGAGCCAGATACCTGTAGCTCCTGAGCTCCTTTCCTCACTTTTTTTTTTTTTTTTTAAAGCTTTATTTATTTATTATATGTAATTACACTGTAGCTGTCTTCAGACACTCCAGTAGAGGGCGTCAGATCTTGTTACAGATGGTTATGAGCCACCATGTGGTTTCTGGGATTTGAACTCAGGACCTTTGGAAGAGCAGTCGGGTGCTCTTACCCACTGAGCCATCTCACCAGCCCTCCTTTCCTCACTTTTAACTATGAGGAAACAATATTCCCAGCCTAAGACAATAGGCCACTTAAGCACAACCCACTGGAGGCCTCCAGTCACCTGGTCATTTAGATATTTGGTTGGTTGCCTTTAGTAACAGTATTCTTTTACAAGTGTAATATGAACTTATTTTAGGAGCATGGGGCATATTTTTGGGGACGAAAACAGATAAAGGACCTGGCCTTGTGGAACTAACTTTTGACAGAGACCTATGTGATTTGCCTTTGAAAAGGTCCCTATAGCTTTGGGATTGGACTCCTGAGATAGCAGCACCCTGCTGCCTGTCGCTGGCAGGAAGTAGCAATGCTTGTGAGGTCTCTGTGTTTTATGATAACAGCCTACATTATTACCAGGCAAGTCTGAGTCAGTCCTGCCTTTTAGGTGAAGTGTGGCCCTGTTAGCAGTGGAGGTCAAAGAAGTTGGGCAGTGCTGGCATGAAGCCCTGGGTATGTGGCTCCATTTCTGTGGCTGTGTCGGTGGTATAGATATAAACTGGTCATATCACTTTCTTCTCCTAGGTCAGGGAACACACCAAACTATTGTCTACAGTCTCTGTCTTACCAGATGCAGGGGATTAAAGCTCTGTGGCAGGGAAGTTGTGTTTTATGTTTTAATGCACGTGTATCCATGAGAGGGAGTTGGGAGGTACTTTTTACATTCTTGGCTATTATACAGATCATATGTAATCACAGTTTTTTAGGGAAATCCTCTTATGCATTTCTCATTGACCTATATTTTCCTTGGGAGTGAAGCGTTTCATTGTTTTAATTTAAAGTGTTTTTGCTACATTTGCTTCAGTGTCTGCTGAGGGGGAAGGTGACAGCACATCTATTTGAAACCAAATGACTTTACTCTTCCTCCGCGCCTGTATAACTTCTTCCAGAGCGCTAGCAGAGACAAACCAGAGCACAGCTTTTGTGATGGATGACTTGAGTTTCTGTGATCAGGTATCAGAGAATTACTATGGGTTTTGAGAAGACAGATCTTGGTCTGAAGGAGGGAGCCTAAATTACGAGGTGCAGAGTTGGGGAGTAATGGCCTTTTGTTGGTCGGAGCTGTCTTTCTCAGCACCCATGTTTGTCTTGGTTTTTCTATATGCAAGTATGCATTGTTACCTCAGCTCTGCCAAGATGTTAGAGAGAGAGAGAGAGAGAGAGAGAGAGAGAGAGAGAGAGAGACAGACAGACAGACAGACAGACAGAGACACACACTGTGTGGTGGAGTACCTGAGAGTTGGCAGTTCCCAGTGTTCCTGCTCCAGTAGCCACAGGGCTTGAAGAGACCTTTGTAGTGGTGAAAGAAGGCTCTCCTTTCCTGCCATCAAATGTCACATTTCTCTGCTGAGGGTGGCCACGTTCTGCTGGGAACTGAACTCTGGAGCTCTGCAAAAGCAGCCTCTCCTGCCGTGGCAGTCTCTGCTGTGTGTAGTTAAATGTTGCTTCTCAAGAAATTGTTTGGGTGTGCACTGGGCATAACTAGATTTACTAGATTTTGATGAACAAACTTATTTTCAGTTTATTATTTTACATAAATTAGAAACATTAGAAGTAAGAGCTTTTTATTTTGTATCAGTAAGTGTATTTAGTGGTTTAAAATACATTGATTACAAATAAACAAAAAATAAATAAATTCCAAGAAAAAATACATTGATTACTTTTTTCTGATTAGACCTAGAAGATTATCTTGACTTGAAATTTTTTTAAAGTTTTGATTGGTACGTGGGAGTCATGGATGTATCATAGAATACTTATGTTTTGGATGACATTTGGAAATTACTACTCATGTCATAAAATTTTAGAATTTTTAGTGGAGGAGGAGATTAGCATCATCTGGTCTACCTCCTTTGTCTTATAGTTTTGAAAGCAGACTTATGGAAGATGGCTCAGGAACTGAGTGCCAAGGGCCTCTCACCGCCTTCCTTTGTCTCAGAGCCAGGAAAAGAAGGCTGCACCGTGAACGCTGCTTTGTTTTCTTATTTTAACTGATGCCTGACAGGTTTTAAAATAACTTTTTTTATCAACAGCCAGCTATTCATGTGTCTGCCGCTGAATGATACAATGCTACACTAGGTAGAGGAGACCGCCAGTCCTGTGAGCAGCTCTCAGACATGCGTCCTGTCAAGTGCACTCTTTATAAAAGGAGTCACATGCAACCCACCAACAGGATGACAAACGTTGGAATCTGTAGTTAACTTTCCAACTTTCTAACTTTCTTTCTTTCTTTCTCATTCTTTTTTTTTTTGTTTTTGTTTTTGTTTTTTTTTTGTTTTGTTTTGTTTTGTTTTTTTTTTTTTGAGACAGGGTTTCTCTGTATAGCCCTGGATGTCCTGGAACTCACTTTGTAGANCAGGCTGGCCTCGAACTCAGAAATCCGCCTGCCTCTGCCTCCGGAGTGCTGGGATTAAAGGCGTGTACCACCACACCTGGCTCGTAGTTAACTTTCAAAGCCATTTGGGAAAATTTCAATTAGTGGATTATTAATTTGGGACTTAAAATTGTATAGTGAAGAACTTACTTTTCTTGATAGGGTCATGAGAATTTTGCAAGAGTAACAAATTTTATAGCATCAAATATGGGTTGTTTAAAATCAAATTATGAATAAAAGTTATCCTTTCTTAGGAAAGAGTAACATCCCTACTTTGCTAGAATTGACAGCAAGAAACTTAAGTCGGGTTGATGAAGTTGAACAGCTGAAGTGCTTATCCTAAGTCAGAATGGCAGTATTCTGTGTGTTCTGATGACAAAATGCAACCTAGTCAGTCCATGGCCGTGGCCTTTGCCCTCTCACCCTCCACGGAGCCTTCCCACTCTCTGCCTGTTCTCCTTTCCCTGTTCTGTTCACTTCTCTCTTGGCCCTTCCTCTTTATATGGTAGAGTTTCAGCTCTTGTGTCCCCATAGTGCTTCTGCTTTCAAAATCAGTCATTCTGTCTGTCTGTCTTATCATTTATCCATCTATCATCCACCTATCTATATCTAAATCTATCATCCATCATCTATCTATCATCCATCAATATCTTCTATCTATACCATCTGTCTATATCTGTCTATTGTCTATCATCCATCTCTCTGTCTCTGTCTCTGTCTCTGTCTCTGTATCTATCTATCTATCTATCTATCTATCTATCTATCTATCTATCTATCATCCATGTCATCCATCTACCTACCTACCTACCTACATACCTACCTACCTACCTACCTATCACCTATCCGTCTATTGTGTGTGTGTGTGTGTGTGTGTGTGTGTGCTATGCAAACAAAAGGTTTGAGGACAACTTGCAGGAATGGATTTCTCCACTGTTTGGCTTCTGGGGTCATCTTTGGTGGCAGGTACCTTTACCTGTTGAACATCTCACTGACCCTGTTCTGTATCTTTACATAAGTAGATTCACACTATGTGATGTTTTTTTCTATTTTCTTCTTTCTTTCTTTCTTTCTTTCTTTCTTTCTTTCTTTCTTTCTTTCTTTCTTCTTTCTTTCTTTCCTTTCTTTCTTTCTTTCTTTCTTTCTTTCTTTCTTTCTTTCTTTCTTTCTTTCTTTCTTTCTTTCTTTCTCTTTCTTTCTTTCTTTCTTTCTTTC
>NC_034599.1:96074638-96086224 GCF_900095145.1 Mus pahari
CCCCCCGAGTGCTAGGATTAAAGGCGTGCGCCACCATTGCCCGGCAAATTAAAACTTTTTAAAATATGAATTTTGGTTATCTACTCTTTCCTTCTTTCTTTCTTTGTTTTGTTTTGTTTTGTTTGAGACAGGGTTTCTTTATGTATCTGTGGTTGTCTTGGAACTGGTTCTGTAGACCATGCTGGCCTTGAACTCAGAGATCCACCTTCCTCTGCCTCCATAGAACTGGGACTAAGGGCATGTGCCACCACCGCCTGGCTGATTTATCTTCCTTTTTCATCCCTTGCTTGTGCTTTTGCTAGCCTATTGTAAGAACTCACTACCAAGGTTATGAAGATATATCTTTAATATTTTTCCAAGAGTTTTATGGGTTTTTGTTTGTTTGTTTTTGTTTTTCGAGACAGGGTTTCTCTGTATAGCCCTGGCTGTCCTGGAACTCACTCTGTAGACCAGGATGGCTTTAAACTCAGAAATCCTGTCTCTGCCTCTCAAGTGCTGGGACTAAAGGCGTGCGCCACTACTACCCGGTGAGTTTTATGGTTTTAAGTCTTATGTTTGGGACATCTATTTTAAACTAATCTTTGTCTGTGGAGTGAGGTAGGGACCCAGTTGCATTCTTCTTATAGAATATCCATTGTCCTGCCATTGTTTGTTGATGGTGATTTTGGTAACCTTATCAAAACTTGAGTCTTCAGTTTTGGGGGTGGGGGTTGGAGGTGGTTTTAAGACAGTTTCTCTGTGTAGTCTTGACTATCCTGGAACTCACTCTGTAAGACCAGAGTTGGGCTCAAACTCACAGAAACCTGCCTGCCTTTGCCTCTGGAGTTCTGGGATTAAAGTTGTGCGCTAACTACTACTGCCCACTGCCTGGCAAGTCTTCAGAATTTTATAACTTTATTTCTGGCTTCAATTCTGTTCTGTTAGTTTACACAGCTGCCATTATGTTAGAATCATACTTTTCTTAATTTTCTGAGATTATAATCATATCATTTCTCTCTTCCCCTCAACATTCCCATATATCCCTCATTTCTTGTTCAAATTTATGGTCTCTTGGTCTCTATTTTTTTTTTTAATATCTTAAATACATAAATACAACCTGCTCCGACTGTGTAACGTTACTTATCTGTATGTTTCCAGGCCTCATGAGCTTTCCCTCAGCCATTAAGTTTGATGTCTGTTGTTGTTCTTGTTCAGTTCCTGTTTAAGCAGTGGTGTTGGTGAGACTTTATGGCTGTTGTTTATGACATTCTCACAGCAAACTTCCTGTTCCTCTGATTCTTAGAATCTTTTCTTTTCCTCTTCCACGATCCCTTAGCCATAGAGTTATGCTGTAGATGTATCTAGTGGAATTGGGCGCCATAACTCTGCATTTTGCTTGGTTGTGGTTTTCTATAATGGTCTCGTTTCATTGTAAAACAGAGAAGTTTCCTTGATGAGGGGTGAGGACTTATCTGTGGGTGTGGGGAAAATATTTAGAATGTGGTTAGGGATTGTGCCGGTTTAGTAAAGTAGAAGGCGTAGGTTTTCCTCCAAGATTCATGACTTTACTAGTTGTGGGTAGTTGGTTGCATTTCCAGGACCAGGCGTGATTTCCCTCTTGTTAAGCAGGTCTTAAGTCCAATTAGAGAGTGGTGGTTACCTCCGAGGTATGTGTGCCACTACTGCACTGTCTTGATTTGCGTAGCTTTGTAGTGAGTTTTGAAACTGAAATGCGAATCTTCTTTTATGTGCTTTTAAAAGATTGTTTTGGCTATTTGGAGCAACTTTGCAGTTTCATATCCATTTGAGTATCTACCTTTCTCTTTCTGTGTAAAAGGCAGGGTGGAATTTTGGTAGAGACTGCACTGACATTGTACATTTGGGTTATATTGCCATTTGACTAACCCTGCTGTCTTCCCATCCGTAAGCATGTGATGCTTTTCTGTTTATTTAGTTGTTTTAGTACTTTGTGTTTTTTAACTTAGACTTTCATTTCTTTGGTTACATTGCTTCCTTAGTATTTTATCCTTTGGGATGCAGCTATGAATGGAATTGGTTTCTTAATTTCCTTTTGGAATTGTTCTTTGAGGAACTGACTCTTAAGCATTCTATCTTTCCACCTAGTGTTTTGCCCCAGGATGGTGATGCAGAACCCTGCTCTCTTTTGTTGTATGGTCTTTACCGTATATAACCTTATACCCACTAGTATTGGGAAAAAAGATCCCAAAAAGTGATTTCCAAAGACTTTATTCTCTAGATCAAAATTTCTTTATTTACCTTCTTCTATCCCCCCAAACATCAGAACCTGCTCTGATTTTCTTTTAGCTGTTCCTCTTTGGACCATGATGGTCCCAGTTTCCTCTTTGGACCATGATGGTCCCAGTTTCCTCTTTGGACCATGATGGTCCCAGTTTCCAGGAGACTTTTCTCAAGACACCTGCTGGGGTAATTAACCCTTGGTGTCATTCAGCCTTCCCCCCCACTCCCTTTCCTGGTCCCTGACTTTCTAACATTCCTCTGCTCTGGCTTGCTGTGAGACTGGCTCATTGCTGCGTTGTGGAATGTGTTCTTTTCCTCAGCACCACTCCTCAGTGTCCATTTAACCTGGTCGAAGTTTGCCCACCATTCCCCATCATCATAGCCCCTGCCAGCCCCTGTCCCTGAGCTCAGTGTGCATGTGACCGCAGTGGTTGCAGTTGACGCGTTGACAGTTGGGGTAGTTGGAAGGGGCAGCAGGGTTTACTGTCTTCACTTGCCTGATTTTCACTTTGAGTGAAAGAGAAAGATTAAATCCAGAAATGTAAAATATGATACTCCTTGTAAATCTATAGTGTTTGTCAAAAAAAAAATCAAGATAAAATTGTTAAAATTTTTTTGATTTCCTTAATTTTATTTCATGGATGTCAATGTAAAACATAGACTTTATTGATCATTTGGAAAATATATGTTCATATCATAAAGAAGAAGAAAAACATTAAACATTATCAACTTTTGGTAAACAGTCTTCTTAGCCTATTTTTGCATTCTTGTTTTTCTTATAAAAGGTGAAGAAAGCAGGCAGATTGTACTGTGTAACCTACATGTGTTTCCTGTCTCGGTGCCTTCTTCTCACCTACTGCTGACCAGATTTTGGCCTGGACATTTTCTGCCTTAAAAAGTTGGTTTCGCATTTCCTTAGAACCCATAACTTTTAAAATAAGGAATATTTTTATTTATGTATATGGGGAGGAATGTGGTTAGTAGACACGTGGCGGTCAGAGGACAACCTTTAGGGGTCTCTTCTTCCACTCTGGGATTTGAGCATTAGATTTAGCTGAACAATGCTTGTCTAGCAAGTCCCTTTATCTACAAGGCTATCTTATTAGCCCAGTGTTTTGTTTTTGTTTGAGAACACTATTTTATGTAGTCCAGTCTAACTGAAAACTCAGTAAGTAACTGAGATGCCTTGAACTCAGCTGCCCGTTACTAGGGTGTGACCAACCTGGTTGTTGATAGCTTTATAACTGTTGGGTGAGTGATTTGAGAGGGGACAGGGTCTATAGTGTATCTGTCATCCTGATGTGTGCCTTACTTATGACTGTACTAACTATGGATATCCATGTCTTCTATTCTCTGTATCCTAATTTTACACCCTAATTGACATTCTTTATATTTCTGTGTTCAGAAATGCTTTACATTAAAAATTATCTTATTTATTTTGATTGATGTGTATGATTGTCTGCATGTATATGTGCTTCATGTGAGTGTGGTGCCTATAAAGACCAGAGAGGGCATCAGATCACCTTGAACAGTAGTTACAGACAGTTGTGGATGCTGGGAATCAAATCTGGGTCCTCTGCAAGAGCAGCCAGTTGACTTAACCACCAAGCCTTCTCTCTAGCCTCTGAAACACTTTATGCTTTGATTTAATCAGCAAAGATTGACAGTTATTTTATTATCATAAGTTTCTCCTTGGTATAAAGGATTCTTTGTTCCCTGTTAAAAACAAAAATTTTATTCTTTCTTGGTATGATTTAGAGTTACTTACTGGGGTATGAATATGTAATTGGCTGTTTTCTGAGGCCTCTGAGAATATGCTTTCTTTGCATAGGATCAGAATTTGTCTGGAAATGGACTTTCTTGCTGGCCTTTTCTTCCCTGGAAAACCCTTGCTTTGTTCCAGCATCCTAGAGTTTTCCATGCCAGTCTCCACAGCTAGTAAACAAGGCCAGTCTCTACAGCTAGTGAACACAGCCAGTCTCCACAGCTAGTGAACAAGGCCAGTCTCCACAGCTAGTGAACACGGCCAGTCTCCACAGTTAGTGAACACGGCCAGTCTCCACAGCTAGTGAACAAGGCCAGTCTCCACAGCTAGCGAACAAGGCCAGTCTCCACAGCTAGTGAACACAGCCAGTCTGACATGTGTCTTCCCATCAGTCCTCTGTCAAGGCTGTAGGTGGAGATTCTTCCTAAACTTTGGTCTTTTGTTTTAGTACTTTACCAGATTTTACCTTTTGCTACATCTTGGTAATTTAAGGGATGGTGGAGGAAGGACTTTTAGTTATTAATGATTTGTCATTACTAGTGTCAACTTCAATATACCAAAGATGACATCTTCACAGTAATTTTTTAATTGAAAAATAATTGGGGTGGGTGAGCATGTGCAGCCTTTTTTCCTAGCTCTTATAAACTTTAATGGATTTTTAATACAAAGTGTCTTAGTTGCTTTGTTGTTGTGAGGAGATATTTGACCAAGGCAACTTAGAAAAGAAAGCATTTAATTGAGGACTTGCTTAAGTTTCAGAGGATGAGTCCATGATCATCATGGCAGGGAGCAAGCGGCAGGCAAGTGGACATTGGAGCAGTAGCTGAGAGCTTACATCTCCCACACCCACAAGGCCCATCAAGAACTAGTTACCTCAAAGCCAGTGACACACCTCCTCTAACAAGGCCATACCTTCCAACCCTTACTAAACAGCTCCATCAACTATGGACCAAACATTCTAATGAGCCAATAAGGGCCATTCTCATTTAAACTACCATAGGAAGTAATTGGATTTGGTTTTAGTGGCTTTCAAAATGCTGTATGCATATTTAAATGCTTTTTAAAACCTTTAATTTTTTTTCTACTTATACTTCATAGAGTATGTAAACTTTGTTGTTGTTGAGTATGTAAACGTTGTTGTTGTTGTTGTTGTTGTTGTTGTTGTTGTTGGATGAAGTCTTAGTGTATTGTCTTGGACGGCCTGGTTTGGAACTCACTATGTAGGATCTACCTGCCTCTGCCTCTACCTCTGCCTTCTAAATGCTGGGGTTCAAGGCATGTGCCACCATGCCACCCTTCATAGAAAACTTTAGGAGAAAGAAAAGAATACAGGGTACATAGAAATCAAGTATAATTAATCTACTACTCACTTCTGTCTTAGGGTTTTATTGCTGAGAAGAGACATCATGACCAAGGCAACTCAAAGAAAAACAATTGGGGCTGGCTAACCATTTCAGAGGTTCAGTCCATTATCACCATGTTGGGAAGCATGGCAGTGTCAGGCACACATGGGGCTGGAGAAGGAGCCAAGAGTTTGACATCTTGATCCACAGGCAGCAGAAGGGGACCGGGCAGAGCTTGCACAGATAAATGACCTCAAAGCCCACCCCCACAGTGAAACACTTCCTCTAACAAGGCCACACCTCCTAATCATGCCATTCCTCCTGGGCCAGGCATTCAAACATGTGAGTCTATGGGGGTCAAGCCTATTCAAACCACCACACTACTTAGTATATTCTGGTATTCACTTTCTTTTTTAAAAATGGAACATATATAATATGCACATTCATATATTCATATCCATGATGAGTTTAATTTCTTGGATATTTATTGAATACTTTGAGGTGCCAGGTAGTTTTTAAATTTTGCTGCATATAGTTTACATCTTGCCTGCTTTCACTTAGTGTTAAGGTCTGGACAAAACTGGTTCACCACATTCTATTTGTAGAAGCCCTGCTTATAGTGTCATAGCTCTTTTCAAGGTTTTATAGTTCAGTCCTTCCTTCTTCTCCTTCCCTCCCTCCCTCCTCCTTCCCTCCCTCCCTCCTCCTTCCCTCCCTCCCTCCTCCTTCCCTCCCTTCCCCCTCCCTCCCTTCTCCCTCCTTCTCTCCTTTCCTCCTTCCCTCCCTCCCTTCCTCTTTCCTTCTTTTGTCATCAGAGTTATTTTTGTGTTGCTGGGACCAAAAAGCCTGATGGAAGCAAGCTGAGGAAGGATAGACTTGGTTTGTTTTGTTCCGTTGCAGAGGGTCCAGTCCATCAGGACAGCAGGAGTGCAGGCAGCAGCCTGTTCACATGGCAACAGACAGGAAGCAGAAAAGGCTGGCTGCAGCCAGTACAGTCTTCAGAGACCTGCTCTTAGTGACTTCCTTCTGACAGGAAGGATCTGCTCCCTGAAAGCTTCTTCCACATCTTCAAAATCAAGACACAAGCTGGGACTGGGCATTTAAAGCATGAGTTTCTGGCACATTGCATGGATGTGACTGTTGTTTGTTTGTTTTTGAGAAAGGGTTTCACTGTATAGCCCTGGCTGTTCTGAAACTCCGTCTGTAGACCTGGCTGGCCATGAACTCACAGAGACCCACCTGCCTCTCTGCCTCCTGAGTATTGGGATTAAAGGCATATACCACCACTGCCTGGCATGACTGTTGTTTATTAACCACTGCTGTCTTGCTAGGAATTTGTGTTACACACAAGTTTAGAGTCACAAATTGCTGCCGCTCCCTGCCCAGCATTCAGAGTTATATTTAAAGAACATAAGCATTTCTGTTATAATATCAAATCCACTCCTAAGAAAACTTTCAAAAGTGCTTATTCACTAAAAATAACAGGATTATGGTGAAAAGAAGGTTCAAGGCAGACCATTCAAGACTTCTACTATTTCAGACCAGAGAACACTAACAATAGCATAATTGGTACCTTCTGAGGTAAGGTGGGTCGCCTAGTCAAACCACTTATTGTGGCTGAGGCTCCCTGAGAGCAGAGTAAAGCTATTAAAGTGTAAGAGGATGGAAATTGCAGGCCTTGTGGTTGTGAGCCGTGGGGTTGGCCTGAGAGCGGTACAGGGGGAGTGCAGCTTGATCTGCCAGGACACATGCACAGGCCAGACAGTGCTCCTCTGGGGATAGAACCCTTGTGCATGTGCTCACCTTAAATATTCTTGAAATGGAGCTGAGAGGGCTTGCGTACACATGCCTACCTCGAGGCTGGGGAGGTAGCTCAGTTGTTAAGAACACATACAACCCTTGGAGAGGACCCAAGTTCAGTTCTCAGCATCCGTATCAGGAGGCTAACAACTGCCTGGAACTCTAGCTCCAGGGGATCCAGTACCCTCTCCTGGGTTCTGCAAGCACTTGCACTCATGTGTGTACACAGCCTTCTGCCCCCAGTTAAAAAGAAAACAAATCCTTTATATACGGCTTTATGACCTAGACTCAAATCAAGATATTGAACATCACCATCTTTGCAAGAAGTCCCCTGTACTCCCGTCTCCCATCCTTCTTTTTAGATGGGCACAGTTCAGAGTTTTATCCCAATTAGTGCTGTATGTTCTAGAGTTTTATCTAAATAAAGTCTAATAGTTTGATATTCTCATGTGTCACGTTTCTTTCACTCTGAAAAGTCCATCCTTGTTACAGCATCTGGTTTTGATTGTAGAGTAGTATTCCATTGTTGAATGTAAACAATTGGTATCAAGTTCAGTGTCTGCTGAAGACCATTTATGTTGTTTCCACTTCTGACTATTAGTAGTAAAAGGCCTGTGAACATCTGCACAAGTGTTTTGTGGATACAGTGTTTTCATTTCCTTTGCAGAATTACCTCAAGTGGAATTGCTGGCCATAGAGTAGGTGTGTGTTTAATTTATAAGCAACTGTTAGCTTTTCAAAGCAGTTGAGCGGTTTTTCACCCTGGCAGGGATGTTCCAAGCTGACTTGCCAGCATCAATTGTAGTTATTCTCTTGGGTGCTAGTGGTTTTCATTGTACTTCTAACCTTTGTCTGTCTGAAGATTAATGATGTGTTTTAGCACCTCTTCACATTTTCATGGCCCCGTGTGTATCTTACTATGAAGCGCACCAATCTCCCTTCTACTCATAGAATGTGGTTGAGAGCAAAGTTTACTTAGGTCTTGAGAAGAGGCCTGGGCCTCTTCAGGCCCATTCCTTGTGGTTTCTCTGCACAGCCCTATCTAAAACATACAGTTTCTTGGAAGAAGGCTAACCAGCATTTAAAGGGGCAGCTGGTCTTTCCCCATAAGCTCTCTACTAAAAGCACTTATCTAGCATAGTCTTTCCACTCCTTGATTTTCAGTGTGTTTAACAGTTCCACAGTGTTCTACAGCTATAATGTATTACTATTATAAGTGTGAAATTGAGTAGGAGTAGGGACATCCTTACCTTGTTAATGATTTTAGAAATAAGAATGTAAAAATTCACTGTAGAGCATGTTAGCTGTATGGCTTTGCAAATGCCCTTTATCAGACAAAGTATCTGTCCATTAACTATTTGTTGTCATTTTTTTGTCAGTATAGATTTTCAGTCTGATATGCCGTCAGTGTTTTGTTTTGAAACAGGGTCTCATGTTTGCCCAGGTTGGCCTCAAACTTGTTAAATAGCTGAGGATGACTTTGAACCCCTGAACTTGCAGCACTTTCCCTGTGCTGGAGTTACTGGTGTGATTCACCACACCCGCCTTTATTGTTTTTCCTTTTCTACTAATGTGGTGAATTACTGACTTCTTAGCGGTTACTTGGTTATGCTGTGCTTCCCCTCTTTCATGCTTTCCGTGGTTTGTGATTGTCCATGCGTCTACCCTTTGGGTATGGGGGCTGTTAGTCTGTGACTGTTTTGCTTTCTGTATATGAAGCTTTGCTTGTTACAGTGCTGTATCTTTTGTGTATAGAGGATCTCAGTTGTAAGTTTTATTACCTAATGAGTCATTTCTCCTTGAGCCATATTTGTGTGTTGTCATTCTGCCTCATGTGTCTTTTTCTTTTTGTTATTTGACATATTTCTGAACTTTGTTTTAGCCCTGTTTTTATCAATCTCTCTAGACTAGCATATCTCAGGCTTGAGTGAATTTTTGTAAAAGGTTTATCTATTATTTTTACGTGTATAAGTGTTTTGCCTGCATGTGTGCAGTGCCTGAAGAGGCCAGAGAGGGCATTTAATCTCTGGTACTGTAATGGATTGTTGTGAGGTTCCATGTGGGTGCTGGGAATCAAACTCAGGCCCTTAACCGCCAAGCCATCTCTCCAGCCCCTTAAATGAATTTTAAACTATTATTGTGATTACTGTTTTCTTTGAATTCATTTTCCTTTTCCATTCAATCTCTCTATCTTCCTGTCTCCTCTACATCTTTCTCTAACAACACCAGCCCCCCACCTTATGTTCCTTAGCATTTTCTGCCTTCAGCAGGCAGAGCCTTCTGCACAGGCTTCCAGCTCGCCCATATTGTATCTGGCACCCCGTGCAGGATGCATAAAACAGTGCTACTCAGATCTCGTCTTTGACTTATCATATCTGGGTCAGAAATGAAGGAGCTTTGACAGATAAGCTGTCTGTGGCAGTGCTGTTGGTCTCTCTCGGTGTGCTGAGGGGTCTGAGGTATCCAGGTGACCTCCTTCATGCCACCCCTCAGATACAGACCTGCAGTGCTTGCTCAGTGAATGTGCCATTTAAGTTTCCGTTTGTCCTGTCTGAGCACTAGGGACATCTGGACTAAACTTTAACAGTAACTATGTTTAAAGGGAGTTAACAGGCCACTGTTTTTTCAATTCTTTGGCTTTTTTTGCCTGTCTCTAACACTTGCTGATAATACCTCCATCTCCCTTTTGTCCACAGTGCCCAGGGCTCAAAGTCACTGATGTGGTAGCATCAGTCATTAGCTTTCTTATTACTGTTGTTTTCTTTTCCTTTTTTTAAAAATTAATATTATTATATCTTTTTCACAGTAGGTTGATTTTCCACTGAAGGTAGTGCTTAAAGGGTTTCTTCAGAGCCTGGATAGATAGCTTCGCAGTTAAGAACACAGACCCACATGTAGCTCACAGCCTTCGGGAACGCCAGTGCAGGTAGTCTCCCTCCCTTTTGAATCTAAGTGGGGGCCAGCAATCGAGAAGGAGTTATGGTTCTTCCTTGGTGCTCTTTGGAGAGGCACCGAATCCAGAAGGCAGAGTGGCTTCAGGTGGTCCTGGCATGGCTGTCTCAAGCTAGATTTAGAGTGCCAGTTTCTCTGTGAGCTGTGATGCTGTAGCATCCTGTTTCACAAGGCTGCTCACAGGCCACACATGCTGCAGCTTCACTGCATCGTACACTTGTGCATCAGCGCATGCTCTCTGCCCTCTGCAAGGATCTGTGACACTGAAGACATTTGGATGGTTAACTACGTTTCCTTTTTTCCCCCCCTAGGTCTTGATGCAGAGCTTTACTATGTGAGAAACGACCTCATCAGTCACTATGCTCTGTCCTTTAACCTGCTAGTGCCCAGTGAGACAAACTTCCTGCACTTCACTTGGCATGCAAAGTCCAAGGTAAGAGCTGCCGGCTGACCACATGACAGGTCGCCCAGTCTGCAGAGGCAAGGGCTGCTCCGAGGGTGGGCCTTCCTCTCCACAGAGGTCGGTGGTGGTATAGAGCATTGGGCCTTTCAGTGTAGAGCTAACAGATACAGTCTTGAGCCTGCTCCTCTGAAACTTTAGATTTAGCTGGCTGCCAGGTGGGTGACCAGCGCATCACACAGGGCTGGGTTCTTTGAGGCTTTACGGGGAGATCCATACCCAGGAGGAGAGTTGGATCTGATGGTGACCCTGCTGTTACAGAGAAGCCATATGAGGCTGGAGGATGGGTGTGGGTGGATGGGGAGGAGCATGGCTGAGCTGGCTCTTCCAGACACACTTGGTGACTTGAACATGCTTCCCATTCACATTGGAAGCAAGGTACCACACATGCAGCTTCCCACGTGCACCATTCTGAGCCCCCCCCCCAATAACCATAGATACTGAAGTCGGCGGGGGGGGGGGGGCGCTTATCAACTTCTTGCCGGTTATGTATTGGTGAATTCTTCCCCTCTGACTGCCAAGGAACCTCACATGCTTGTTTCCCAGACTCGCCAGATAATACTGTTTGTACCATTTACTCCCCTCCCTGCCTGCCTTTGAACCCTTGAGCTGTTCCAAAGTGCATTGAGAGCATCATGTCCCCTCTCTCCTAAATGTCAGCCTGCATTCTCTAAGGACACTGGTGTTAGCTACACAATCCAAGCACAGTTATCAAAACCAGGAAGTTTGGTGTTCTAACTCACAGCACTCAGAGTTCATCAGGTACCCTCAGCATCTTTATCACTAAGGTTTCACTAGACACTGATGTTGTTTCAGTTTGTGCCAATGTGAAGTTTTGTTGCCTTGTCCATGTGCTTCAGCCTCAGGTTGTTGGCAATGGAGAACCTGTCTTGGTGGAAGCTAGCTTGGAAGGGTCATCTATGAATATATATGCCTGCAGGGGGAACACTGAAGGGACTGGTATAGCTCTAATTATCTGGTAGATTCCTCCTCCCCTCCTCTCCTCTCCTCTCCTCTCCTCTCCTCTC
>NC_034599.1:96086357-96105698 GCF_900095145.1 Mus pahari
CCTCCCTCTCTTCTTCCTTTCCCTTTCTTCTCCCTCTCTTCTTCCTCCCTTTCCTCCCCCCCCCCATCCTTTTCTCTTTCTCTTCTTGAGGCAGGGTTTTACTCTATAGCTCTGGCTATATGTAGACCTGGCTGGCCTTGGACTCAGATATCTGCCTGCCTCTGCCTCCCAAGTTCTGGGATTAAAGGTGTGCACCACTACTAGCAGCATGTATTTAACTATACATTTGGGCTTCTTCTATTACAGTCCCCAACTCTAGTTCTTAGGTCCTAATATCTGGTAATTTTTGGTACAGATGATTAATTGCAGTTTGTTTATTTAAAAAGTTAATCATATGAGTAGGTAGTACATGGATATGGTGTAAATTCCGAAGTCCTGTAACGTTATACAGTGAAAAGGAAGTTTTCCGTCATCATGGTAGCTGGCTGGGCAAGCCCATCTAGAACTCTGTCTTTATCAGGCATTGTTGTCTGACTCTTGTCTCCTAAAGAAAGGTAGTGTATGAGTGTGCAGTGTGCACATGTACACCTAAGTGCTTCCTGCTTTTGTGTAGTACGGAGTTGTGAGCCATGTGTCCTGGTAAAGGGGCACTGTTCCTTGTTCTTTGGTATTGCTTGTGTGTTCCCCCCTTCAAATAACTGTATCATATTTTCTTGCCTAGTTGTGCTCTGGTCATTTCCTACAAGAGGAAACCGCAGCCCAGGGTTGGGAAGGACTTGCTTAAATGAGTCTGGAGGCTGAAGAAACAGGTGCTGGGGTGAGCTCACATGGCAGTCACCCGAGAAGGCAGGAGTAGTAAGGTGGGGTCTCTTTTCACTTGATTCCGAGACACAGTCAGACTTCAGAAGGAAGGCTGTCTCTCTCAGTTTCGAACACTGTCAGAATCTCTGTTTGGGCTGTTTGAGCTCTTGCCAGAAGATGAACTGTTGGCTTCCGAGATCTCCAGACTTCCCAGTGTATCACTTGAACACTGCAGGCATTTTAACATCAGTGTTCCCACATCAGAGCTTTTGCTGGTAGAGTTCTCCAGTGTTTACGTGACTGGTCTTGCCAAAGATTTCAGTTTCCTCAGCTGCTGGAGCTGTGTGTATCTTTTCTTAACATCTATGTCACGCGTGCCTTGCTGAGTGGTTGAGAATGTGTTAATTATATTTTAAGATGGGAGGAGAACTCTGGTATTGATTCTCTCACAAGAGTAGACGACTAGGCGGTCTTAACAGATAATTAGTTTCTTGTATGTTCCAGAACATTCCCCAGTGTTCAAGAAAAAACATGCAACTGTGTCTGTTAAGTGTCAGTAGATATGCTAGCTAGCCGAAAGGCAGAGGCTCAGTAGGACGTGGCAGAGGACTCTACCACCCACTCCCTTGGTCTCCATCCAGGAGATTCTGCGGGGAGCTTGTCAGAGCTCCAGCAGCTGCCTCTGGGGGACAGCCTGCTGTGTCCCAGTGGAGTGAAGTAGCTGTGAGAAAGGCAGTTCTGGCAATTTCAGAGAAATTAAAAGGCCGCTGTCTGTAGGCAAGCACATTCACTTTAGATGTGTTCCAGAAGGAGATGTCTTTATTCATCATCTGCCTATTCACACAGCCATGTGTTCCAAGTAAGGAAAAATACCAAACATGTTTATTTTTTAGCTTATTCAAATATTTATATTTTCTCTAGTTACTTTTCTGAAGTATTTTGGCTCATTTATTTTCTGATAAACAACTGCTGCACAGATTTGGTATTTGGGGGGTAGGGTAGGGGGGTAAGGCTGTGGTGTACTTTCTAGATAGATCTTGGTTTCTTCCAAGGTGATTGACAAATGGCATTCCTTATAGATCAGTACACCAAAGTAGAGAAAATTGTATTCCAGTGATTGGCACTTTCTTCTCTGACTCCAAAAACTACATTTAAAGAAACAGCTGTCCTCAGGACACCAGTGTGAGGGGGAGCTGCCTTCTGATGCTTCCCGTGTTCATGCATCCGGCAAAAGGAAGTCTTAGGCACAGGGCGGGCTTCCATGCTTCTTCCTGTGGGTTCCTCTAAACCACTGCTGATTTTCTCAGCCCTCCCTCAGCCTCTTTGCCACCTCTGCCTGTGCTCCGCTTCTTGTTTTGCCGCCACCACTTGCAACATCCTTTCCTCCCTTCCCCCCTCTCCAGTGGTTAGACTGAGATGGCCCTGCCACCACTCTTGCCGCTTGCCCTCAGCTCTGCTGTCAGAGCCCTCTCTTGGCTTCCCTAGCTTTGGTCCCTGGACAGCTGTTCCTCTGCTTAGAACTGAGACTTCATAAAGGAGACTGAAAGGGTTATAGCAGATGTTCAAGAGGGACACTGAGGGGCATTGCTGGGGACAAGGAGCTTCTGGAACAGCATTAATGCCATGGACAGACAGAGGCAGCAAGATGACAGGGGCCTCAAGCACAGCTCAGGCCTTAGCACTAGAAACTGACGGCATGTCAGGGTCTCTGGAGAGAGGCATCCGAGCCCATGTGATAGAAGTGGTGTCTCTGACTCCCTGGCAGGAGGCAAGGGACTGGAGGGGGGAGCTGGATGTGGCATCAAGTAACTCACTTCCCAGGTGAGAAATCCTGGCTCCAGGATGTCTGTTAGCTAGGAACACACAGTGTCCCAGTGGGGTGCCTGCCTACCTATGAGAGGAGGCTCCGCCATGTATGTAGGAACCCACAGACAGCATCCCAGTGAGGTGCCTGTCCTTATCTGTGAGAGGAGTTTGGCAATCAGGTAAGCTCAACTCTGTCTGGTACCCCTACAGCTTCAGCATCTGAGGTTGCCAGATGGGTATGCCTAGTAGGTAGTTGGAAGAGGAGAGGGAGAGACAAGTTGAAAGGTTTATCCTTGGGACTGGAGTGCAGAGGGTTGATGTTTGATAGGTCAGCCCGATGCTGAAAGGAATAAGAGTTTTTCCTGGAAGTGAAGAAGCCGGGCAGGTAGCGTGTGGTGCACCAGCGAGGAGCATGGGTGAGTTGAAGAGGAGCAGCCATTGAGCACGGGGGAGGGGGGGTCATCGTGTGTACCATCTCCTCCGCAAGCTGAGCCAAGGGCCATGGGGTTGCAGG
Organism: Mus pahari; assembly: GCF_900095145.1. Lineage (NCBI taxonomy): Eukaryota > Metazoa > Chordata > Mammalia > Rodentia > Muridae > Mus > Mus pahari. The sequence continues at coordinate 96,089,419 of NC_034599.1, forward strand.
CACTGCCATCCAGGTGTGAAGAAGAGGGAGTGAGCCAGCTGAAGGTGTCAATGATGTCCCTGCTGGGGCACAGGCTGTGGGAACATGAAACCTGGCATCCTGGCTGTGCTGGGAGGGAAGGAAGTAGTTTAATTGACCACTGCTTTCCCCCTCTACAAGCACAGCCCTCGGCTCATAAACATGCCTCATAAATGTTGTCCGACTTAGAGTAGTGAGCACAAAGAACTGCTTTTGCAGGGACCAGAGGTGGGTGGTCAGAGGCAGTGCTGGCGTCTTGGACGGAACGGACGGTCTTTTTGTATCTGTTTTGGAAATGGAGAAGTTGAGTGGTATGTCAGAATGAACACTGAATTTCAGAGTTAACAGAAAGATGGGAGGAGATGGAATGAGCCAGCCTTCAAAACCTGTGTAGAGTCTTGAGTGTGACATGTGAGTGACCCAATACACACTGAGTAGAAGTGAGCTTCAGAGTAGAGGGGCTGATTAAACTCAGGACTTCTAGAGAGGGCCTTAGAGCCTGACAGGGATACTGACCTCCCTCCGCTTGCAGACCCAGTGCTCAGGTCTAGAAAGTGGACATGAGCCAGAAGAGGAGGCTGAGGGGAAAGCCACACTGAGGGAGAGCATGAGGGAGATGAGGGTATGAGAGGCTGTGCTGCAGCCATCTCACCAGTGTTGACAGCTCAAGACCCCTGGGGTTGGCAGGAGGCTGGTGACCATAAAGGAGTGCAGCTTGGAGAGGTTGCTGAGGCCTCAGGGTCCTTGGTGTCACAGGCCTGTTGTGTCAGTCAGCTTGGAAAAGTTGCTCATTTGTGCAGGTCAGGTGGCCTCCTGGTTCTAGACCCCATGCTGATCTGTCTCAGGCACCCTCCCTGGCTTTATGGTCCTGTGCAGAGGTAACTTAATGTGTTGTACCTCATAGTCAGGGCATCCTCTTGAGGTTTCAGTGCTGGAAAGGCCAGGGTACTTTAGTGATAGCTCTCTAGCACCCCTTGGTGGCAGCCATGGTGTTGCGATGAGCTGGGAGATTGAATGCTTCATTCCAGGGTGGCAGACAGTTGATTTTAGGGGAAAGGGTGGTCCGGTTCCAGGTACCAAATGGACAGTAGCCTTCAGGTTGAATTTCTATCTGGATGAAAGTCCTAGTATGATTTCAGTTTTATTATTTTTATTTATTTATTTTTGAGACAGGGTCTCACTTTGTAACCCAGGTTGATCTCACTATATAAACCCCACTGACCTCGAACTCACAGAGATCCACCTACCGCTCACGGCTGACTGCTAGGATTAAAGACCTGCTCTTGGAATCTTTTTGGAGTGGGTTTTTATTCCACCTGTAGCTTTCATACTGCTTAGTTAATGAACTGATTAATGAAGTCTTTTTCTGTTGTCACAGGTATAATGTTTTATCTTTCGTCATTTTGCAGGTTGAATATAAGCTGGGATTCCAAGTAGACAACTTTGTGGCTATGGGCATGCCCCAGGTCAATATTTCTGCTCAAGGGGAGGTCCCACGCACTTTATCAGGTGAGCCAGGAAAGACGGACTTAGCGTACTGCTTTCAGCTGTCTCCATCCTATCCCTACAAGGATAGTTCACTGAGTACCGGGCCCTCCCACATCAACCGTTAATCAAGAGAGTGCCCCACAGACAGGCTCAAAGATCCTGGGGGCTGGGAAAGTAGATGTGTAATTATTATTGTCATCTTTATTGTCTATTTATTTTTAAAGAATGTTGTAGGGCTTTTCCTGGCAGTTTTATTCACCATTATTGGCACAAGTTCAGCTAAGCTTTAAGACAGAGCTGGGGGGCAAGTTAATTTTGGGGGGTCAGCAAGAGTTTCAGAAATGTCTAAATCTCTGATCCACTACTCATAGATGGTGAAATATCTTTGAAATTTGTAAGAAAGGAATCATAAACTAAAAGACAAAATATTCTAAAATCTACTACTTCATCATTAACATTCCTAGATATATCTTTAGAAGCTAATCCTATTTAGAAGGGCAGTGTTGTTTTTTTTTTTTTAAGATTTATTTATTTATTATATGTAAGTACACTGTAGCTGCCTTCAGACACTCCAGAAGAGGGCGTCAGATCTTGTTACGGATGGTTATGAGCCACCATATGGTTGCTGGGATTTGAACTCCGGACCTTCGGAAGAGCAGTCGGGTGCTCTTACCCACTGAGCCATCTCACCAGCCCCGGCAGTGTTGTTTTTAATTCGTAGCCAAGAACGTGTTAGCTTTGTTTATAGGTTTATTATAATTTCCCCCAGTAACAATGTCTTTATTTCCTAGGGGTACTTCCTTTGAATGATACAATTTTTATTTTATTTTTTAAAGATTTATTTATTTACTTATTGATTTATTTATTTATGTATATGAGTACACTGTTACTATCTTCAGACATGCCGAAAGAGGGCATTGGATCCTATTACAGATGGTTGTGAGCCACCATGTGGTTGTTGGGAATTGAACTCAGGACCTCTGGAAGGACAGTCAGTGCTCTTAACCACTGAGCCATCTCTCCAGCCCTGATACAATTTTTAAATGTGGTTACTAAATACACATATAACATATACATTTTCCACAGAGAGAATGCCAAACATGTCATGCACCTGTCTGCTCACACTATGGATATAGTTGTTACTGGTGGTGTGTTGACGTGTATTTTTGGCCATCTGTTATGGCATGGCTCCAAACCCATCAGGAACTCCCCGGCATCCAGTTCAGTGCAGCTTTGGTTCCCCCACATTTTCTTAGCCAGACAGCAGGACAGGCTTTCCCTGTCTTGGGATACGATGATGACATGCTTTATTCTGGGTATCTCATGCCTGCCCTGCAGACCGCAGTCCACACGATGCTGTCAGCACTACCTTCTTGACATTCATGCTAGGAGTGATACATTGATGCATTTGGTACTGCATAGTCTTTCCTTCTTTGGTGTAGTTTTGTTACTGTTGCTGGGGAGACTGGTAAGAGCAGCAGATTTTGCCTTGTGATTCTGGAGAGTCAGTGTGTTGGGAAGCAGATCATGGATGACAAACTGGTATGAAAAGAAGTCACAAGGAAGGCTTGGAAGGAACTGTCCCTTCATCTGTGTCCTGTGTTCTGCTTCAGTTCTCCTCTGGATCTACAGTGAAGGAAATGCAGGTGTCCAGAGCGGTGGTGAAGGGGTCTCTGAAAGCTCCCGTCTGATCTGCTTATTTAGATGTGCTTGTTTATTTTATTTGAGTAGAAGTAAATGATAATGTTGTATGGCATTGATCCTGATTTTTAGGATACTAAAGTGTTTTCTCTTGTTTCTTTTAAACAGTGTTTCGGGTGGAGCTTTCTTGTACCGGCAAAGTAGACTCTGAAGTTATGATTCTAATGCAGCTCAACCTGACAGTGAATTCCTCAAAAAATTTTACAGTTTTAAATTTTAAACGAAGGAAAATGTGCTACAAAAGTAAGGAATTTATTTAACAAAATGTGTTTCATGTAGATCAGAGGTCAATAGAAGACTGTGTTATCTGGATAGAGATTTAGTCATGACCGAGTCTTGATTATAGTTATGAGAAAAGTGCAGTAGTAGATGAAACTCTGGGTCCCAGCCAGCCTCTGGCTCTCCACTCCATTGGTCCATTGGAGTTTTGTGGGCGTTTCCAGAGCGAGTGACACAGAGCTGAGCATTTGCTCAGTGGGCTTGGGCTCTGCAGGACCTTTGTGTTGGGGGTCACACAGGCCTGGGTTGAACCATATCTCTGCTGTTGTCCGGACAGGGGAAACATTGCACCTCTGCAAGGCTGAGATTCTTGTCTGTGAGATGCACATGATGCTGTTTCAGAGAGGTTTTAAAGGGTAGTGAAACCTAGTCCAGAATTAGAAAGTCACAAGTGGGCACTTAATAATTGGGGTTTGAATTATGTCATCCATTACCCAGGAAGTCACCATAGATAGGAGTGAGCTCTAGAACACCAAGGCTGAGTTTTAAAATATTAAGATTTTGTTTTAAGACTTAAATATTTTATGTATATGAGTACACTGTTGCTGTCTTCAGACACACCAGAAGAGGGCATCAGATCCCATTACAGATGGTTGTGAGCCACCATATGCTTGCTAAGAATTGAACTCGGGACCTCTGGAAGAGCAGTCAGTGCTCTTAACCACTCAGCCATCTCTCCAGCTCCAATTCTAAGATTCTTAAAGGTTATCTAATCTCCATGTAGCCTAGAGATAACATTTCCAGGATTTACAAATAGGTAGAATTGTTTACTATTTAAGGTAGAAACAAAACAAACTGTAAACTCAGTGGATGCTTCCCGTGACCTATGCACTTTAAACGCACTAAACCCAGCTTCAAGGTGGTATGTTCTCAAAAAGTCTGAGTGGCCTGATGAAGGTCAGACAAAGTGCCACAGCTGAAAGGCAAGCCTGTGCGCTCCACTTCTTTGTGAAACTACTTACAGTTTCCCAGTTGAAATTAGCAAATGAGTTACAGTGGCAGATGCCAAGATATAGGCCAAAGATACAGGCCAATAAAGAAGCTATATTGCATTGAAAAGAGACATTTTTAAAATAAAAAAATTAACACCCTTAGCTTTAGTTTTGTGGATTATATACCTACTTCAATGTTAAGTTTAAAGCCTACGGGGACTGTAGAGGCTTTACTCCAGCCTAATCTTTTAAAGCCTATGGAGACTGAAGAGGGTTTACTCCAGCCTAATCTTTTTGTGATTGGCATGGAGACACTGGTCCTTGAGAGTGGAAGGTCTCCTAGGTTTGTATAACTACACAGTGGGGATGGGTGGAAGATGGATGGAAGGATACAGGATGGGTGGATGAATATAGAACAGATGGATGGATAGATGGATGAATGGATAGAAGGAAGGTTAGAGGATGGGTGGATGAAGAATGGATGATGGATAGAAGATAGATGGATAGATGGAAGGATGTATGTATAGATGGATGAATAGAGGATGGATGGGATGGATGGAAGGAAGGATAGAAGATGTATGTATGTATGGATGTATGGATGGATGAATGGAAGGAAGAAAGGATAGAGAATGGATGAATGGAAGGATGGATGGATAGAAAATAGAAGATAGATGGATGGAGGAATAATACTAGGGTTGGACCTAACGTGTGCTAGGAGAATGCTTTACCATTGAGCTATATCCAAAACTCATATTTTAGGATTTTTATTTTGAGACAGGGTTTTGCTAACTTACCCAAGCTGGTTTTGAACTCACTATGTAACCTAGTCAAGCCTTGAACTTGTGTTTCTCCTGCCTCAGCCTCTGGGTAGCTGAGACTAAGGTGTGCACCACCATGCCTGACTTGTGGAAACTGTCCCATTTTAGATTTAATGTATATCACCATCTTAATTTGATGGTCATATTTTGTCCACTTGGATTGTGTAGTTTTTGTTTAGGACTCTTACTTTAGCGTGTGATTCTGTTGTATTTTCTGGTTTCCTAGCCTGTGGCACTTCCTGAGCTAGTAAGCACTCCCGAGCTGTGTGGGATAGCTGCTCCTCCCTGGGAGAAGCTTCTGTATCTCACCGGTGAGAGTTACAGGTCAGGACGTTTCTGAAACTCCAGAGCCTTTCCCCTCAGCTGGTTGTGCTGAGTCTCCGTGACGACAGTATAAGTTTGTGGGTTTCCCTACACTCTTTACCACAGAAGCCCATCTCATTGGGAATCTGTAAGTGACTGGCCGAGACTGTTCCCTGACTAGTGACTGCACTGATGACGGGACAGCAGTTCTCAGGATCTTACTGCAAACAGCTGTGACTAGCTCAGGGTTCAGAAGGTATGTTAGTATGTAAGGATTGTTACAGAAAACGACTTCTAAAGTACTTTTTATTTCTCTTTTAATCCAGAACTTGAAGAAGTAAAAACTTCAGCCTTGGACAAAAACACTAGCAGAACTATTTGTAAGTGTCTCTGTGTTAGCATTCTCCACCCTGCGAGTGTGAGCATGACTGCGTGAGGTCTGACGCCCGGTTCCAGTGCGGGTGTTAGTGTGCTGTCTGGTTTGCAGATTGATCCGTATACCAAATGAAGCTGTTTGAGAATTCAAACTTAAACATACTTTATAGCAAGCTAACAAATACCTTTTAGAAGCAAGAATTTATATTGTGGTTTTTCTCAGGCAGGACCAATAAAGGAAAGGATATTAAAGAGTTATGTGTGAGACCTCCATTAGCAGAGTGTTTAAGAATCTGACTTGTGGCCCAGACCCAGCCCTTAACTAATTTCATCTAGGTGAAAATGAAAATTTATGTCATTTATTCTATATTTTATTTTGATATAGTGAGATGACTTAGTTGGTAAAGTGCTTGCTATGCAGCATGAAGACTTGTTCCGATTCCTAGCACCTGTGTAAAAGGCAGGTGCTGCATATACTCCCGTAATGTTGCACTGTGGGGGATGGGAAGGTGGGGAGGTGGGAGAGGGGCAAAGGCAGGCAGAACTCCAAAGCGTCCTGACGGGTCAGCCTAGCCAGCTAGTGCGCTCCAGGTTCAGAGAGAGATTCTGTCTCAACAAGCAAGGTAGGACGTGATAGAGGAAGATTCAGCGTGTCAGCCTGTGGTCTATGCAGACACGTGTGCACACATGAACACCTGCATGTATCTCGAGAGTACACACACACACACACACACACACACGGGGAAAGACAGACAGACAGATGAACACTCTGGTTCAGGCTGGTCTGGAAATCTGTATGTTGTTGAGAGTGACCTTGAGTTTCTGATTCCTCTTTCTCTACCTCAGGAGTGGTGGGAATTGAACTCAGGGCCTCACACATGCTAGGCAAACACCTACTAACTGAGCCACACTCCCAGTCTAGGCATAGATTATTTAAACACATGGAGAAAAAAAAATTTGTTAGGTCAGTTAGATTTATTTATTTGTTTACTCTTGGTATTGATTATATTATACACTATTAACAAGCTTCTTTTTTCTTTTATGAACACTTTATGTTAGCATTAGCACCAAATGATCTTTATAGAAATAGATAATATTTTCAGGAGAAAGTTGCGAGTATACTGAAGTTCAGAGTATGCACTGGTAGACATTTATGTCCTCAGTAACTATTGCATGTATTCATTCTTCTATGCATTGCTAACTCCGAATTTGATGGATAGGGCATTAGTATTTTAAAGCACAGTCTAAACATCACATCATTTGCCTCTAAGTATGTCACTGTAGGTCACTTAAAAAACCCCTCATTACCCAACACACCCACATGTTGATTTATCACATATAGCATCTCTTTTATCTAGTCTGTGTTCAAATTTACATAATTGTGTCAAACCATCTTTCTATAGTTTCCTTCTTCAAAATCAGGATCTACATGGAGCCTATACATAGTGTGTTTTGTCCTTGACACACACCACCACCACCACCACCTCCTCCTCCTTCTCCTCTTCTTCCTCTTCCTCCTCTTCTTTTTCTTATTTTTTTTTTTAATTTTTTTATTTATGTGAGTACATTGTAGTTGTCTTCAGACACACAGAAGAGGTCAGCAGATCTTATTACAGATGGTTGTGAACCACTGTGTGGTTGCTGGGAATTGCACTCAGGACCTCTGGAAGAACAGTCAGTGCTTTAACCACTGAGCCATCTCTCCAGCCCCACACCACTTCTTTATTAGTTGATCAAATTGTCTTTTTTGTCCCATAGAATTTGCCAAAGTAAACATCCTTCTTGTATTATTTAGCCTGCTTTTAACTCTTTCTTATAACTGGTAGTTAAATTTTGTACATGATTAGACTTAGGACCACTTCTTTTGGTAAGAACACTTCACGGGTGTCCTGTGTGCTTCTTATTTATTGTTTTAGCACCTCAGAGCACCATGTCAGCTTTTGTTTGTTTGATTGATTGATTGTTTCTGTTTTTGTTTTTCTCTGTGTAGCCCTGGAAGTCCTGGAACTCACTTTATAGAACAGGCTGACCTTAAACTTTTTTTCTTTTCTTTTTTCTTTTTTTCTTTTCTTTTTCTTTTTCTTTTTAATTTTAAATGCTCACAAGGTATTTCTCACTAAGAGCAAGGTAGGATGCTCTTGGCCTCTGTCTCTCTCTTCCTTGTTCTTTCTCTTCCAACTTTATCACTCCTATCCAACATTTATTGAATCTACAGTGTACTAAGTGGTGTGACTGAGGTGGAGGATTGAACTGAGAAACAGCCCCATCCTTTAAGAACTTAGTGTTCCAGGGGAGATGGGACAGTATGGTAGGCTGTATGAGCAGGGAAACACCCTGAGGAGGGGCTTGTCACCGCCTTTGAAGGAGAGTGACAGCAGCTAATGGAAGGGCAGCTGTGTTCTGACAGGTGAGTGTCAGAGAGTAGGAGCAGAGCTACACCGGCTGGAAGCTGAGTGTCTGGGCAGAGTGCGGGTGGATGGCCTGCCCGGCGGACCTGTCTGCTCTGGCCACTGCTTGGGCTGCAGTGTCCATCCATGCAGGCTTGGGGCTTTTCTACCCCTCCTGAGACGTTACAACAGATACTTCTAGGAATCTTGTTTTCATCTGACCCACATCTAGCTGTCCCACTTACATTAATCTTTTACATTTTTATTTACCTTTTGGTTTTTTACTCCACCTTTGTTTGCTTGTTGGTCACTTAGGATCCTTCTGCTCAGCCTTCTTCCCAGTGTTAGGCTCCCAAGCTTGAGCCACTGTATCCAGCTGGGAAGAAACCTTGTTTCTCCTTTTACTGTTTAAAAAAAGAATTCACATCTCTATACAATGTATTTTCATCTTATCCACTCCCCCTGTAGTTCCTACTGAGTTTCCCATACACACACATCCCTGCCCGCCTCTGTGTGTGTGTGTGTGTGTGTGTGTGTGTGTATGTGTGTGTAGTGTACTTACTTAAGTATTCAGTTAATTTTTCTATTCCTGTGGTGTTTCTTAAAATAATGTTAGCTGAGTATAATCATATTTAATCAATAGAACCCTTTTAAAAAATCAAAGAAGCAAAATTATATTGATCAAGAGAACTGTACAGTCTGCCCAGCAGGGTAGACTGTTATCTGTGTATAGTTTTGAGGCTGTAAATACATTAACATGATATAAAGTAGAATACAGTGAAGTTATTCTGGTTGTTTTTCAGACCACATAGTTAAGGTAGCAAGTGGCTACTCTGCTGGGCAGTACATTCCATCTCTGATTCTGCAACGATGCTAGAGAGCGTTGCTTTACTGAAGGACATGCCATGGGGCAGCTCTGCTGTGTCTTGTATATTGGGGGGTTTTGTATAGCCCACTTGTAAGGGGCTGACTGTGGTTCTTATTAACCGGAAATTTTAAAGTCTTTTCTTAAAACTATAACAAACCCACCAAAATTTGTGTGAGTACCGCATTGTGGGTATCCGGTTCTATAAAAGGACGAGTGTGATGCAATGCAGGCCTTGTGAGGAACAGGGCACTCCCCGTGTTAGGCCACAGAGCACTCCATCAGCTCTGTAAAAACCTGATGTGCTTCTCATTTCTGTTTCAGATGATCCTGTCCATGCAGCTCCAACTACTTCCACGCGTGTGTTTTATATCAGTGTAGGGGTTTGCTGCGCAGTGATATTTCTTGTAGCAATAATATTAGCCGTTTTGCACCTTCATAGCATGAAAAGGATTGAACTGGATGACAGGTACTGTACATGTCTTGGGAAACATGTTACTTGCATGTGCACGAGTGCTCCTCCCTCCCATATCCATGCACACTGTGCAGGGGAGGAGAAAGAGTGATGGAGATCAAGCCAAAGAGGAGCTCAGATGCCTCAGTTATTACTACCTTTATGTTTTTATCTTCATCTTTCAACATTTGTGGAGTTATAACCTGGGGGAGAAATAAAGGTCAGATATGTTTTTCATGTTCGTTATCCTGATTCACCTCCAGGTCCGATTGCCATTTTGAAACTGCTCCTTCCTTCCACTTCCTCCAGCCCCTCCCCATCCCTCCCTTCCTCCCTCCTGCCTTCTCTCCTGACTTCCCACTTGAGTATCTGCTGCACTTTAAAGTTTCTTGGATGATCCTAATGTGTAGCAGAGTAGAGACACTCTGGGTAGATAATTACACTGAGTGTTGGGACTATAAAGATTAATGATACTCTTCATGGTATCAAGGTTCTTTGATGTTAACCCACAATTATAGTGTAGAATTGATGACTGTGGTATACATAATGTAGTGTGGGAATGCAGAAGGTCCCAGCTTAACCTGGGTGAGTCACACACATTATAGCCAGACTACATGTGAAGGGTAAAGATGGAATGGCAGATACGTGCTTATAACCCACAATCCTTAGCGACTAAAGGCATTCTCAGCATTGTTTTTGACTTTGAACTTTGAACCCTTTCTACCTGTCTTGATCCGTAGTTGCAACTTGCCAGGTGATTCCTTATCCCTTACTCTGCCCTTTCAGAGCTTTGTTCATACTGGGGCCATGGGACTTCTTGCTGATCCAGACCCATTCTTTGTACTCCAGATCCATCACCGTCTTTCCCACAAGTAAAATATAAGCTTTTTCCAGGCAGGGAGGAGAGACCCTTCTCACCCTAAACTCAGTCCCAGCACTGTACAGTAGAGCCATGATATCAGCATTCCCTTTATAAAAGACCTGGGAGCTGGGTGGATCCAGCACTCTCTGAGTACTCTGGACCCAGTACTCATGACTTGGTCTCCACTGTGCTCCTTCCCTTCCTTGAGTCGAAAGAAGAGAGGAGTGAACATGGCGGAGTGCACACAGGTGCTCTAACCTGCTTTCTGTTGCCGAGATAAAACACTGGCCAGAATCATTGTGGAGGAGGGACGGGTTCATCTCAGGTCACTGTCAGGTCACAGTCTATCACTAGGGGATGTCAAGGTAGGAACTGGAAGGCAGGAACCACAGGGCATGGCTACCACTGCCTTGCTTCCTTATGCACCGAAGGCCCACCTGCCTAGGGGTGAAGCTCACGGTTGGCTGGACCCTCTCACACTAGTCATTAACCAGAACATCTCCTGGGTTACATAGCCACGGGTCCATCTGATCTGGGCAATTCCTCAACTGAGACTCCTTCATGAGACTCTAGGCTGTGTCAAGTTGGCAGCCAGCTAACTAGGATAGTGGATGCTGTGTTTCAGAGTGTTTGGTGTACACTGGGATAGTGGAGTTCATTGATTTTACAGAGGAAGAACTGGCATTTGGAAGCAGTTGAGGGGAGAAAAGTGGCACTAGGTATCTTGTAAACGATTTCGACAGATGATATAAATGACGAGAGGCACTGAAGAGCAGGATAGTCAGAAGTCATACTTTGTGCTTTTTGGTTTTTGAGGCAGGGTCTCATGCAGCCCAGGCTGGTCTTGAACTTTTGATTCTCCTGCTCCACCCCCTAACAGGCACATACTGTTATACTCAGCTCGCAGGTCTGATACTCATCAAGTTGAGTTTTCCTTGACTGCTGGTGTGTGTGTTAAGGCCATGAGTTCACACAGGCCAGAATTGTGCTGTAACTCGTAGATTCCATGAAGCATACGTGTCTTCCTGCTAAGTAGTCAGCACTCAATAGCAAACTCTCTAGGTTTCTAGATACTATCTGAATAAAAGCAATTATATGATTGCGTGTTTTCAGGGCACAGCCTAGTAGTTAGGAGCCGGCCTCTGGGGCCAGGCCATCTGTATCTGATGTCCAGCTGGTCTATTTACCAGCCTCTCAGCCTTCTCACATGTAAAGCAGAGATTGCGGGCTGTGAAGAAATGATGCTAGAGGAGTAGGTAGCATATCTCAGCCGTAGCTACATGCAGTAAGTGCCGCCATGACGACTTCATCCCCAGAATGATGCAGTGGATAATCTGGCGTTCCCATTATTCCTGGCTTGCTTACAACACACCAGGCAAGCTAATAGTAGTGACCAGGTTCCTATGCCGTGCTCTGATAGCACTGGAGACACCTGCTGCTCCTCTCTACACTACATCTCCTGCTGGTTGTGTAGTTAAGTCTCAGAGACAGACATAAAGACAGACTTGTGGGATTGTAGCCTTATGCCAGTGCAAAGTAGGAGGGCTACATTCTGTCATTTCTGTATTGTAGTTACATCAGATGCTTATTGCCTGACGAGCCCTGTTCCCTGGGGGACTCTTGGGAAGAGCCAGTGTTCTGTTACATATGAAGTTCGAGTGTAGCTGTCTGAGATGTGCTCTCAACAGGGATTCATGGCGTTCACGCATGTGGCTTTCCCTCTCCCCCAATGCAGCAAATTGATCTGTAGTCCATTACAGCAAGCGAGTCTGCCCTGAAGGGGCTGAGTGCATCTCCTGCAGAGATCAGTCTGTAGCTGCTCTCTCTGTGGTCTCCCCCTCCGGGAATGGAAAATCCATTCCTTGAGTATGGGGTGCTTGCATGTGTTATTTGGTAGTATTTTCTTTTTCTCTTCTACTTACTGCCTCCTAGCACCTCACTACCCTCACTGTTAGGGAGGCGCTGTGAGCTTTTTGTTTTTTCTTTTCTGTGTTTGTTTTTACTCTTGCTGTCGTAAACAAACTGGCACACATAGTAATATACAGAGTCTTAGAGTTTCCTCCTCCTCCTCCTCCTCCTCCTCCTCCTTCTTCTTCTATCTTTTTCTTCTATCTTCTATTATCTATCTTTTATCTTCTTCTGACAGGGTTTCTCTGTGTTTCTCTGTATCTCTGGCCGTCTTGTAATTTGCTCTGTAGACCAGGCTAGCCTTGAACACAGAGGTCCTCCTGCCTCTGGCTTCTGAGTGATGGGATTGAAGGCATGCATGAAGAATAAACAGAAGCAGAAAAGTCGGTTACTACGCTCAACCGTTCCCTTTGTATCATGTATCAGCCGCTGGAGTCGGCAGCAAGCATTCTGCCCGGCCCACGTCCCAGTCCATGAGTGTGGCTTGAGTAGCTAACCCACTGTGCTTTGGGCTCTCACAGGGGTCCCAGTTTGCTTCCTGTGTTGGGCACCGGTGTAGGTGTTGGGGAGGTGGAGTGAGCAGGCACTTAGCTGTCCCCATGGAGCTTGTGGTTTGCCCAGATGAGACGTTCAGCAAGAAGTCCCAACTGGAAAGAGGGTGGGAAGCTCTGTGGTGTTCAGTGCTGCATCCTCAGCAGCAGAGCACCTCCTGTCACACAGAGACACTTGATAAATATTTATTGAATGAATATATAAATAGATGACTCACTGAAAATAGACAGATTTATTATCTTGAAGATCTTTGTTTAAATTCTTAGCTTATCCTAAATCTAGGTGCTTTCTTGCTTATGAAAATCAAATTTATTTAGACTAGTCATACGCTGCTAAATGTTGGTAAATATACATTTTAATCTGTGTCCTGCCTCCTGCGATGGTGTCGGGCTGTCTGACTGTCCTTGCTTTTCTTATAATAGTACGTTTAGCTCCAAAGAAAGCCTCTTCCTCCACTGTTGCCTTGCTGTTCTTGCACTTGTTCACTTCTGTTAAGGAAAGGAAACTCTGACCTAACTAGCCACAAAGCTTGACTGCTCTCAATCAGTTTTAGCTGACACAAGAGCACCACCTACTGTTCAGTTGTCAAAGTTTACTCACCCGTACACATTGTTGCTTGCAGGGAATATTTGAGTTTTCACATATATCATAAATTTGAGCCTCACATCCTGTGAGGTGGGTTTTCTCAGTCCTCTTCTGTGGAGGAGTTCCTTATCTGTTCCCCTTTTTTGATGCAGCCCTTCCCTCCTCTGTACTGAAGACTGGACTTATAGCAAATAGGACTTTTAGTCATACCAAGTACTCTGCAAAAACATGTACCTGTAGGTCACCATTCTAAGGTTGGAGACATGATATGCAGTATTCCTCATGATAAAATAGTAGTAGTTTATAAATGCGTGTCTGAGGGCCAGGCAGTATCCTTGGTGATTGATGTACTTACACATCTTCCGTGTAACCCTTTTAGCTGTCCTGTTGGGAGTAGCTTTATGCTTGCTTCTATCCCCACAGAGTTTGAGGCTCCAGAAGGACTGAATACTTTGCCTAAGCCACACAGCTGGTGATGTGGGCAACTATGATTTACAGGTTTATGTTCTGCATTTGCTTATGACCAACTACATATGTAAGCTCACATAAATCACCATTTAATAACTTCCAGAACTCCGACCACACAATGGCCTGACAAATCTTTGTTATAATCTATGAATTGAAAGTCCCCTCAGCAAAGTTGCTAGGAAACAAAGCTGACTGCAAGCTGCCAGGAAGAAGTAGCAGTCTGAAATGTGAGCATCTCCAGGGAAGGAAGGCATGCTGAGGGCACGGGGAGGTTGTGCTGTGCAAAGTGGCTCGTGTATACACATGCTCTTGGAATGTTTATTGGAGGTCACCTCTATCTCAGTACTTCAGCCATGACAGTAGGTCATTCTAAAGTGTGTTAGTGGTAAAAGCCTCCAGAACTCACTACTTAGATGCCTTATGTCTGTACATTTTTAACATGTGTGTTTGGGCTCTTGAAATTGGCAAAATACAAATCCATGTGTAAGTATCCAGATTGTATATCAGTTGGTCACCAGTTTCATTGTAATCACTGGGGTTTGAAACTACAATGATAAAGTGCAAATGTCAGTCAGTCACAAGGTTCTTCATATGTAATAAACTTGGAGCCTCCGGTGGGCTCCACTGCCTCTGTGGTGACAGGAGTTCTGCCTGGCTCTCTGGTTTTACTCTTTGTGCTGAATCTCTCTGCTTTAACTTCTCCATGACTACAAAATTAAAAGGAATAGGCCAAAGAGATTGAAATGTGCCCCAGGGCGACCTGGGACAAGGTTTCTACCCATTGAAAAGATGGAAGAATATGCTTGAGAACTGTTGATTTATAGTAATTACAACACATGATTGACAAGATTTGAGCCCACCACCTTCAGGGGCTCCTCTTACTTAGAAAGTATGGGGTAATGTGATATTTCAAGTTCTAGAGATTTCTGAGAACCATGAATTCTAAAAGTGGCCTGGGAGGGGTGAAGAGGGACAACGTGTATGATTAAACAGTGAGCCTGTGAGGATACTGCTTCCCCCGTTGAGCATGGCACTCTGATTTAATCTGCGGCTACTTCATCTGAAGTCCATTTGATTTG
Organism: Mus pahari; assembly: GCF_900095145.1. Classification (NCBI taxonomy): domain Eukaryota; kingdom Metazoa; phylum Chordata; class Mammalia; order Rodentia; family Muridae; genus Mus; species Mus pahari. Next base: position 96,104,493 of record NC_034599.1, read on the forward strand.
GGCCATTGCTGAAATGAACTTGTTTTTCTTCTTTTCTGAAAGCCAGTTCAACTGAGCAACATGGGGTCTTTTCTAGAAAACAGAGCCATAGTTCCTGACATACCCAGTGTGAGGTTCAGAATTGCTCTCTGAGCACGTCTACCTGCACCCCTGAATAATTTTGCTCTGATGGCATGCCCTCCATCATCACGTCCCTTAGGAATCCAGTTTGGAACGCTGATAGAGATGTGTGCCTTTATTGCATTGTTGTCTTGATCGACTTATAAAGCCACATGCACCTTATATGTATGGAACAGACATCTCTCACTGAGGCTCACTTATCAAGTATTTCTGTCTTCAAACTCTTTGCAGCATCAGCGCCAGCAGTAGTTCCCAGGGGCTGTCTCAGCCGTCTACCCAGACGACCCAGTATCTGAGAGCTGACACACCCAACAATGCAACTCCTATCACCAGTAAGAGTCAATTTAATCCTAAAGCTGTATGCTCTCTGTCTCTGTCTGTGGTTAGAGTGTTTGTGGAATTAATGTACCAGTGTCTAACTTGTGTAAAAGTTGGTTTGATCTTTGATTTTTGTTTTTTAGAGCACTGAGTAAAAAAAGTTGAGATATTTAAAGTAAAAATAATTGCTAGAGCTAGTTTTGCTTTGGGGAGATTTCCATAGTTAATTTTATTAAAAGAGCTAATAAATCAATTTTAACAAATCCAAACTGAAGGTTTTCGGGTTAGTTATGTGGAATAAGCTAATACTCTCATGGGGTTCATAGAGACTGGCATTGGTTTTACTCACCTGATGTTGGAGATAGAAGCCAGGGTCTCCAGCATGTCCGCTGTACTGTCAGGAGCTTTCCATCCACCAGTCTGTGCTGCTGTCTTCTAATCCTAATTCAAATCTCGTTACCATTGATATGGTCTGCCTGTCTCTCTATGGTTTCTCAAAACAGGGTTTCTCTGTGTAGCTCTGGCTGTCCTAGAACTTGCTCTGTAGACCAGGCTGGCCTCAAACTCAGAGATCCTTCTGCCTCTGCCTCTGCCTCCTGAGTGCTGGGATTAAAAGTGTGCCACACCACAGCCCAACTTTTTTGTGGAGGTGTTTGGAATTTTAATTCCTTTCCTTTCTCCCTCCCTCCCTCCCTTCCTTCCTTCCTTCCTTCCTTCCTTCCTTCCTTCCTTCCTTCCTTCCTTCCTTCCTTCCTTCCTTCCTTCCTT
>NC_034599.1:96106408-96125131 GCF_900095145.1 Mus pahari
AGAGAGAGAGAGAGAGAGAGAGAGAGAGAGAGAGAGAGAGAGAGAGAGAGAACACGCCTAGGCTTGGCATGGGCTTTTGAAACCATAAAGCCACCCCCCATATTTCCCAGTGACACATTCCTCCAACAAGGCCACACCTCCTAATCCTTCTAATTTTTACAAACAGTGCCTGGAGACTGTTTAATTATGAGCCTATGGAGGCCATTCATATTCAAACCACCACACTCTCAGTGGTTTTTCTAAACTGTTTCCAACAAAAAGAGTCAAACGTGTTAGGAGAAAGAGCAGATTCCAGGTCTGGGTCAGGAAATGAACAAGACAAATCTGAGACACATGATTGAGCAACATATCCCACTTACCAAGGTTGGAGCCACTGCGCATACAAGAGAATAATGACTGCAGTGATTTGGAACAAAATACGTGTAATAATCCATAAATGTATAATGCTTATAATTGCTCAGCATAATTATTAACTGGGGCTCCATCAATATCTTAGTATCTGACAGCTGGCTGAATGAATTATATTGCAGGGTAACGAGCTAGCGCTGGTTGCTTAGAACAAGCATTTCTTTACAGAAGGCTCCCAGCTAATGAATATGAAAGGAATGATATAATTAGACAAGGACATTTAATAAAATACTTTGTTTAGTTAGGAAAGATCATCATTGATGAAAGCCCTAAGCTCAAAGGATATGGAGGCTTTATCATTAGCCAGTCAGTTCCTTCCCTGGATCCACTGATAGATAAACTTAGCAGAACAAAAAGTGCAACACTCAGATATTTTATACCTGAGGATATGAAGTTCCAATCCCAAATAAGTAGCCTGGATTTAATCAGGGCTAGGGCTTGGAGCTGTCCTGTAATAAAGAGACAGAGAAAGAAGGTGAAGGACACGCCAGGAGCAAGGGTAATTCTGCGTCATTGACCGTGGCAGGGAAGAAGGGGCAACAAGAAACCTCAGAGAAATTGGAGCAGCACCTTTGGTCACTCTCAAGAAAGAAGGACGACAAACCCTTCGTGAAAATGCTGTGGTAGATAAGAAGGTCATTTCTGCTCAGAAAAGGCAAACCTTCTAATGTCGCTTTTAATGTTGACATTAGGGCTGTCCTTACTTGTGGATATGGCCTTATAAAAGAGACTATATATGCTGGAAAAACTTTTAAAAATACCAATGAAAATAATTTACATATTAAAAATTTGTTCTTAATGTGAAATTTACTTATTTTTTGTTTTTCATTGTGGATGTTATCACAAAGAAACAGGTAATTCATTTATCAGTAGACGCTAAGAGCAAAACACTGGAAAACTTTAACTTTTACATGTATGAGCGCTTTGCCTGTGTGTGCATGTGACCATGTGCATGAAGTCCCTGCAGAGGTCAGAAGAGGGCATCGGGTCCCCTGGGACCAGCCTTCACAGCAGTTGTAAGCTGTCGTGGGTGCTGGGAATCCAGCCTGGGTCTCTCTAAGAATATCAAGTGCTCTCAAACACTGAGCTTTCTTCCCCCCCCCCCAACAAATTGTCTAAAAAACTCAATATAAATACAGTTGTCTTATGACTAAAAAAGGAAGGCTAGGCATGGTGGTACATACCTGTAATCCTAGCACTCAGGAAACAGAGGCAAATAGCTCTCTGAATCTAAGGCCAGCCAGGGATACATAGTGAGTTGCAGGCCAGCCAGCTCTACACAGTGAGTTCCAGGCCAGCCAGGGCTATATAGTGAGTTCCAGGCCAGCCAGGGCTATATAGTGAGTTCCAGGCCAGCCAGCTCTACACAGTGAGTTCCAGGCCAGCCAGGGCTACATAGTGAGTTCCAGGCCAGCCAGGGATACATAGTGAGTTCCGGGCCAGCCAGGGATACATAGTGAGTTCCAGGCCAGCCAGCTCTACATAGTGAGTTCCAGGCCAACCAGGGATACATAGTGAGACCTCGCCTCAAACAAACAAACAAACAAAAAAAAAATAGGAATAACAAAAAAGGGATGGGTTATAGTGGATCATACCTATAATCCCAATATTTGGGAAACTGAGGCAGATCATGGGTTCTGAGCTAGCATGGGCTGCCTAGTGAGACTTGTCTCAAAAAGGAAAAGGAAAAAAAAAGGGTGGAGGCAAAAGACAAATTTAAATACTGGGCTTTGGGAGTGCTAACGAGAGTGGTCAAAGTGAAGATGTAATTTATCAGAAGTGATGCTTTTCAAACTTCTTCATATTTGAAAAGATCTTTTGTCACGTGTTTTATTGAAAAATCATTTGGGAGTGAAAACTAAGTAAGAGAGGGATTAGAGTCTATAATTCAAACCTTGTGTCATTTGTCTCAAAGGCATTCCAAATGATAATACTATTTTTAGTATTAATTGTTTTAACATTTGGAGGTAGTAGTGTCATAGATGACACTGTTTTTCCTTAATTTTTTTAAAAATTTATTTTTATTTTAGTCACACCGATGTTTTGACTATATGTCTGTTGTGAGGGTGTTGGGTCCCTGGACCTGGAGTTATAGACAGCTGTAAGCTGCCATGTGGGATTTGAACCTGGGTCCTCTGGATGAGTAAACAGTGCTCTTAACTGCCGAGCCATCTCTCCAACCCCTTTCCTTAACATCTTATGTGCCTTCAGCAGCAGCATCTCTGACCTGTGTGTATAGTTGTTTGCTTCATTATTCTTTGCTACGACTTAAGTCCTCAGGCTGGAGTGCCTAGGTGAGCCCAGGGCCGCAGTAGGGTATTTATATTGCTTGGTCTGGCTTTGTTGGCTCCTCAGGTTATCCTACCTTGCGGATAGAGAAGAACGACTTGCGAAGTGTCACTCTTCTGGAAGCCAAAGCCAAGGTGAAGGATATCGCCATATCCAGGGAAAGGATAACACTGAAAGATGTACTCCAAGAAGGTATTTATGCTCTCTACATTTTCAGTTTTGTTAAAAAATTGTTTTCATTTTCCACTTCTTTAGACTTTACACAGTGTGCCCTAGCAGCTTTGATGAACATCTTGATTTTGAAGTGTGAGAAAACAGACAAATATTTGTTACCTATAAGTATATTTTATCCTTACTTCAAGTGATCAGTACCCAGCACCTGTATTTACAGTATTGAATTAGTTTATTCTCTCATGGTTTGTGGATGATCAGGTGTATGGATGGGCATTGAGGTTAGGCTCAGTGTTTGTAGCCTGAGTGACCTTAGAGAAATCACACAGTATCTCAGAATTTCTGTAGAATTCACACCAAGTTAGTCTTGATCACTCTGAGACAAGCTGAGAGGCGACATGAAACGGTACATGTGGAAGACTTCTCAGAGTTTGTATTTGACATGTCCAGGGCTCTTTCCACCCCATCTTGCAGGCCCTTGCTCTCTGCTTTGAGTTTTAGGTCTTGATTAAGGAGATGGTGAAATCGGAGGACAGAAATTAACAATGAAATACTGCATCACACACGCTTAGATGGCAGTTGCTTGTTTCCTCGCTGCAATTCGTTCTGGAATGTGTTTGGTCCGCATGAACCGTTCTGTTTTCTGGGCCTCCTGGAAGCTAGCCTCAGCTAAGTGAGGACCTAAGATGCCTTCTGAGCGAGTGGTGCTCAGTTGACGCACTCTTTATTTTTGTCTGTTCTTCTGAGTAGGAACACTGCTTCTGCTGTCATCTGTTTCCTAACTCAGATAACTAGATAGATCATCTGCAGTCTGAGGAGAGAAACCAGACCAGACAGCATTTTCTACAGAGTTAATGGTTATGCTTCCAATTTCCTCTGTTTCCAAACAGGATGCTCCTACTTTGAGGAAATTTGGAACCGTGTTTTCCTTGATGTTTTTTGGAGCCATAATAGTTTTTTGTTTGTTTGCTTTTTTTTTGTTGTTGTTTTGTTTTTTGAGAACTTTAGCTTTCAGAAAAGAAAATATGACTTGCTACATTTTGAAAATCATTTTCAAAATGTATTTTGAAAAGTGGTGAGGTTCACTGGAGATCTGACTAGGTACAAATCAAAGAGTGGTCACCGCCGCTTTTCATCTGTCGGATTGATGGAATTAAAAGAGATAGCTAGATATCCAGATAAGGTACAAGGTGATAAACTGTTATGCACCCTGACCTGTGGCAAGGTGATCTGTGTGCACACGAGCTTCAGTGTGGGGTTTGCCCACAATTACTTTTGCCTTTAAAGTTTGTGTTTGGAATATGTAAAGGGGACTAGGTATGGGGAAAAGGAGACAGAAGCAGGGGTGGAAGGACGGACCAGGTCTGTCCTGCTGGGCAGGGGTGGAAGGACGGACCAGGTCTGTCCTGTTAGGCAGGGGTGGAAGGGAGGAGCTCATTTGACAGTACAGAGACTCAGAGGTGTTTGGACAGCTCCAGGCAAAGATTCTCCAAACCCTTCTGCCTGCAGCACCCATGTCACTCAGACTCTGTGACTCAGTGAGACCTTCCACACGAGCACGAGATAGCACACACATGAGATATTAAAGCCAAGGTCTGTGTAGTGTCCACAGCAGAGCTAAACTCTTTAAGGCATTTCTTTTAAATTATGAAAAGAAAGTAAAAAATGGTCTTGTGTGAAAGAATAGCATGTCAGTAATTTTTTTTTTTGAGGATCATCTCATTAGAAAGCTTTTTAAAAATTAAAAGTATTTTTAGCAATCAGGAAATTACTAATAAATCTGTATGGATGCATTTCTGTTTTACACTGCTTTGCCCCCTCAGGAATGTCATGATTTCTCTGCTGTAAGAGCTCCTTAGGAGCACACTTGGCCCACAGTGACCTGAGAGTTAGGTCTCTGAACCAGGGTTAGAGTTCCTCACTCTTTCATCATTGAAGTCCGCATCGCAGAGAGAGGCCGTTCTCTCCCTCCGTCGTTGCTTTGAGACAACTACCAGAGACTCAGATGCCCCCGCTGGCACCTGTAACTGTGACAGCACGCCTGATCGGCCATGTTACTAGTTTATTTAGAGAAAATAAGGAAAATAGTCTCAGACACTTAGTCTAGCTATAGGATTTCTCAAAGCAACCTGCTTTGTGGGCTTGAATTGCTCTTAACAGCTTTGGTCCGGTTTACTCGGAGGGAGAGTTAACAGCAGCTAGCTATACCTGTCAGCTTAGCCACATTCCTAGAAAGCTTTGTGATACTGTGAAGATTATCATATGGCCTCATTGACTGTTCTTTTTCCTTTTAGGTACTTTTGGGCGTATTTTCCATGGAATTTTAGTAGATGAAAAAGATCCAAATAAAGAGAAGCAAACATTTGTAAAAACAGTTAAAGGTAGGGGTTTACATGCTGTTTTCATAATTGTTTGTTTGTTTTTGTTTTTTGTCAATCACTCAAACTAGCAAAACTCTGTCCCCTGTCTCAGTGTGTGCCAGACCTTTGGAATTAGTCTATATTAGTGTGACTCACAGGCTAATTTTTGAAAATTATGTTTTTCTTACCAGGTATAGAAAATAGTTTTCTGACTTACTAAACGTATATTAGAAATGATTCCAACAATAGTTAAGTTGCATAATTACATGCGCTTAACCTGTCTGTGTCTGAGTTTTTTCCCTGTTAAAACTCCCTTATACCATCCTTAACAATATGTAAGAAAACATTGTCATTAGTTTTCTTTTCAACACATTTATAAAGAAGATAATGAACTGTGCTCGGATCCACAGTACCTTTTCATAGGTAAACATTGTTTATCTTTCGTTCTCTCCCCCACTTTATCTCTTACACGTTGTGTAGTGCCCTAAGAAATGCCTGTTTCTTCAACCCTTACCCTGACTGCCACCCTCTACCCTCACCCCTGTGGGTAAGCAGGTGTTCATGTACATGTGTGTATACATGCATACATGCAGAGATCCCAGGAGCCAGCCTTAGGTTTCTCTAATCGAGTGTTATCCACCTTGTTGTTTTCTTTTTAAATGATCTTTATTTTATTTTATGTATAGGAATGTTTTGCCTGCATGTGTGTATTTGTACCATCTGGGTGCCCTTGGATCCTGGGGGGGTGTTAGATCCTCTGGAACAGACGGTTGTCAGCCACCGTGTAGGTGCTGGGATTTGACCCCAAGTTCTCTGGAAAAGCAGCCAGTACTCCTAACCACTGAGCTATCTCTCCCCAAATCCACCTTGATCTTTGAGACATGTCTCTCTCTGGGACCTAGGGCTTTCCAGTTAGGCTAGGCAGACTGCTCAGTGAGCTCCAGAGGTCCGCCTGGGTCTGCCTCCGCAGTCTGAGGGCTGTGAGCACGTGCCGGCGGGCGTGCCTGGCTCTTTTTCATGACCATCAGATAGGTTCCTCGCGCTGGGAAGGCAAGTGCCTTACAGACTAGTCCATCTTTCCACTCTAAGAAGTGCTCATTTCTGAGAAAGAAATTAAGCACTTTGCAGAGATTGAGAGGAAATTATTTTTGAGTAGAAGATGTAAAATTTTTTTGAGATTTACAATACCTGTTTCTAAATTTACTTAAAGGAGTAGGTGGGAAGGATGGAAGGCTTATGTATATTATTTCTAAAACTTTAGGTTTTACTAGTCATAACTAAAACATCTAGAATTTACTGCCTGTAAATTGCCCATTTAAAGCTTCTGCAAATCCTTAAAACCCTCCACATTCCTTACCCTTGCTAAACAAATGGTTCAACTTGCTACTTCGTTTTGTGTTTGTTTACCAACTCCCTTTAGCTCCTAAATCATTTAATATTTTGTTAGACGATAGTGGGCTTTCTGACTAATTTTGAAGGATAATTTACATGTCTCTTTTTACATTTTACTGTTTATAATATAAGGTTTGAGCCACCAGTATTGTAAAGGAACTGCTTTTTGTTTTCTTATTTTTCTTAAGGAAATATTTTATTTTAATGGCAGTACTTTAGGATTTATAAATACTCTATGCATCATACTGAGTCCTGAATTCAATCCTGAGTTAGTGTTGAAAGGAAATAATAGTGATAAGAAAGCACTGCACAGACCCTGCAGCTCTGTGATAAGCCTTCCTTCTGTGCTGGAGCTGTGGCCACCCCTTCCTATGTTCTCCCTAACTGGAGGGAGACAAGAACGAACACAGTGAGTCCTTAGCACCCAGCCATGGCTTATGTGGAGCTGGGGACATGCTGGGGACATGCACCGGTGCTTGTTTGCATAGGCCACATGACTGAGTTGCTCCACGTTTATCTTTTAGAGTATTGATTCTCGTTGATGTTGTGTACTGCTGTCAAATTTCCCTTACAGGCTTGTGAGCTTTATTTCATCTTAATGCATGCTGCACAGATAGTAGTTCTACAAAGAATACGTTTTGGGTTTTGGGGTTTTGTTTTAGAGAATGCAGATTTTTTTTTTTTTTAAAATGGGGAAAATTAGAGCTTTTGTTGTTGTTGTTGTTGTTTAAAGTTTAATATCTAATAGATATCCAGTGTCAGTTTCTAAAGACTGAAGTCAGATATGTTACCTGGATCAAAACCCATGAATTTAGAGACTAGAAATAAAATGGAGCCAGGCACAGTACACTGTGCTTAGGAGGCGGAGGCAGGAGGATCAGAAGTTGGAGGCCACCCTAGGCTACATACTAAGACTTTGTAACAGTGCAGAAAAGTGTAAAATCTAAGTTATCTCATCCCCAGGAGTCCACAGAAAGAGTGTGATATGGTTCTTCCCACTGGCAGGGAACAACATGGTCCCCAGGTAGTTTTGATTTTTCAAGTAATTTTGTTTTTAAAATGTAATGAACCTATGGAACCTCACCAGATTCTGTCATCTGCTCTGGAGTTTCTGTGAAAGCTGACATCTCCAGCCAGGGTCTGTGTGCTGCCCTGGGGCTGGAGGCTGCTTGTAACTTACAATGATAACGAGATGTTAGTGTAACACGTACAGTGTTAATCACGGCCGTGGTTTTTTGTTTTTTGTTTTTGTTTTGAATACATAGACCAAGCTTCGGAAGTTCAGGTGACGATGATGCTCACCGAGAGCTGCAAGCTTCGAGGTCTGCACCACAGGTGAGAGCGAGGCTGGGCTTCAGCACCAAGCACAGTGTGACTCTGCACACTTACTTACTTTTTAAGATTGTTATGTCTTGTTCAGAATTGAATTCTTTTGGAAATTCTTGATTTGTTTTCCTTCTGGATATAAAGGTAAATGCGTGCTCATTGAAAACAATTTGCAAACAGCAAAGGACGAAGATGGTAGAGAACAGGGTGTAAGCTATGTAAATAATAAATGTGCACAACTAAATTTTCTAAGAGTCTGTACGTATTATGTACCTGTCTCCCTTTAACAAATATGACAAAGTGATGCATACATTAAAGATAATTGCTATGAAAATTTACATCTATGGAACACCAAGGCCAAAAATAATCAACCATCCTTAGATACATTGAGGTTAATGGTCTGCCATGTATTGTTGAGCGTGCACTCATGCATGTGTATGCATGCCCGTGTGTGTGTGTGTGTGTGTGTGTGTGTGTGTGACTACTTGAGATCTTGTATCTAGAAATAGCCATCTATGTATTTGTCTGTAGAGATATTTTATAATAAATTAGGTTTCTCAACACTTGAGTGTGTTTTCAGTATACTTTAAAAAGGACAATGTTTTTATCTTTAATAAAATTAATTCCTTTATGTAACAATAAAAAAAAAAAACCCTGTTTCTAGGTTTCCATGTTGATAACTGTAAATCTCTGTCCCCATTTTAAAAGGCCATTTAGTGGTTTACTGAATGACTGTACCACATTTTATTTAATTTATCTCTTATGTATGCTCTTAAAATCATAGTATGATTTCACAAAATGTACCTATAGGAAGAACTTATAACAACTTCTTCAAGACCAGGAATGATTGGGGACAGCAGCATCAGTATCAAGGCAAAGTTTTTGCGTGTTTGTCGACATAGTTTCTGTATAGCCTGGGCTTTTCTGGAACTCACTATTTAGACTCCAGTGTCTCAGCATCGCGTGCTGGGATTAAAGGCACTTTCCACCAAGCTGAGCTGGCAGTCTGGGTTTGTTTGTTGGTTTGTTTGAAGCATCATAGAGAGAGAGGTCTAGGAGGTGGTCATGTCTACAACCCAAAGCTATAGGGGTGCAGACAAGTAGATATCTGGAGCTCATTGGTCAGCCTAGCTGAACCAGTGTGTTCCAGGCCAGACAGAGACCAAAGTGGATAGCAGCTAAGGAAGGCACACGATGATGACCTCTGACCTCTATGCACATGCTCAGACATGTACATACTTACATATTTCTACCTGTATATACACCACACACAAGCACTGTGTAGACTCTGCTTAGTTTGTATGACTACTGGGAGTTTCACATATCTGAAAAGGGAACCCTGACTGCGTGTTAGAAGGGTCTGTGGACTTCTGGGAAGGACGTGCGATGTGTGCAGAGGGCACCATCGGCTTCCATTTGGACTTGGGCAGTTACTGAGCTCTGATAAAAGTATGAATACACAGAAATTTCTTCTTTTCATTTGTTTTTACTTTGGTTTTTGATGGCCTAAAAAGATGACAGCCACATGAAAATGAGTTTGGTGGTAATGAAAATGAGACAGATATTTGGCATTGTGGTAATGTAAAGAAAATAAGCCAAGAGGAGAAGACAGCTGTTTGGACTGAGATTAAACACAGCGTAATTCTTGGCTTCTGATCAGCTCAGATGAAGGTGACATTCAAGTCTCTAAGTCTTAGAAGCAGGGGGAGAAAGCACTTTGTTTAGAGGAGGGAGTTAAAAAGCTTTTTTTAGTCTCAGATCCCAAGATAGAGGTTGCATTAGGTTCATTATTTAATGTAGATACTGTCTAATATAAAAGTAAATATTCATTTTCTAAAACTTCATTGAAAAAACGAGGCTTTTGAGAAAATGTTGAACGCAATATTGAGGAACAGTGAGGGTATTCTTGGAAGAGTTGAATAATGTAACTCAAGAATGTTGCCTCCAATTGGCCAGATTCAGCCCCAGGAGTAGAAGTCCTCAACTTGTTGGGAAATAGACAGCACCCCCCTAGGCTATATTTGCTTTAAGGAAGGAAGGGAGGGAGGGAGGGAGGGAGGGAGGGAGGGAGGGAGGGAAAGGAAAGGAAAGGAAAGGAAAGGAAGAAAGAAAAAGAGAGGGAAGGAAGAAAGAAACAAAGTTATATTTGTTAAAAGCCAGAAATGTGTCTGGGGCTTTTAGATCTGTTTTAACAGGGTTATGAGTGAGTGCTTGACGTTGATACAGACTCTAGAGGGAGCACCTTCTGGCTGAGCTTCTGCTCCTGGCCAGTCCCCTGACCCAGTGAAGCCTGTACCCGGCAGGACAGAAGCACGTGGCAGGAGGTAATGCAGACAAAGCCACAGAGTTTTCCCAAGGAGGAGCTTTAGATCTGCCCTAGCCCTAGCCAGGATGGGCTAGCAGTCCCAGTCACCCCACAGACACCACAGAATGAGAGGTGAAGTTTGCCTAAGTGAGTTGGTCAGAGTTCATGTCATTTCGGCTGTGAAGTGACATTAAGATCTCTAGTTGTGGCAGTAAAGCTGCTAGTATGCTCTATTCCCTGTCGTCCTTCATCTGGCCACTCGTCCTTGTTAACCGAATACTCATGGCTGTGCGCTTGCTCGCTTTGATTTCATTCAATAACTGCCAGTTTGTACTTAGAACTCAGGTAGGCATAGAATCGAAACAAAACAAAAAAAAGAGTAATCTGTTTTTGTTAAAAGATTTATTTATTTATTATATGTAAGTACACTGTCGCTGTCTTCAGACACACCAGAAGAGGGCATCAGATCCTATTACAAATGATTGTGAGCCACCATGTGGTCGCTGGGACTTGAACTCAGGACCTCTGGAAGAGCAGTCAGTGCTCCTAACCGCTGAGCCATCTCTCCAGCCCAAGAGTAATCTTAAGATCAGTACCATAGAGTTTATTGTGCAGGCTCAGTGCACTCAGCAAGAAGTGCCACCTGTTTTCAGATGTCACCTTTTCATTGGTTGTAGTCTGTGATTCGGAAGGTTTGCTTTGTGTTTTAACATTCTGTGATGACGGGTTAAGAATCACTGACACGTTTGAAAGCATCTTGAAATGCTATTTTTTGTTAGTTTTGGTTTCTCTACTGGAACTTGTAAGAGTTTTATCATAACTAAATGCTTGCATAAATTAAAACTTTAATTACTTCATGTCTGAAAACCCGGAAGCCATTTTTTTTATGTTTTGAAGTCCCCATTGGCCAAGGATGCCCAGTGATGGCACTTGTTAATGCATAACATGTGGCTTTAGGGTTGTAAGCATGCTCAGCACAGGAGGCAATTAGGCCCAGCCCCGAAACCCTGCAGCCCCGCCTCGCCTCTGCCTTCTCACCTCTCCTTTACCTCCATCTGTCCATTCTTAGATATCTCAGACCTTTCTGTTTGTCCTCCTTTCCTTCATAAAATGGGCAGTGAAGAACAGTCGCTTATTCTTGGAAACATTTTCATAAAGCTTATTACTGTATCCAGAGTTTTTCCCATTTTGGTTTTTATTTTATGTATATGGGTGTTTTGCATGTATGTGTATGTCTGTGCACCACATTATGCAGGGCCTGAGGGGGGCAGATGAGGCATTGGGTCCTGAGACTGGACTTAGAGTCAATTGTGAGCCACCATATGTGTTCTGGGAATCAAACCTGGTCCCTCTGCAAGAGCAGCCAGTGTTCTTAACCACTTAACCACAAGAATAAACATTTTGGTTTTATTTATCTTATTTGTTGTATCTGGACAAATGCCATTAATTCTGTAAACAATTTCAGACATGGAAGAAAGGGACAGAGATAATCCTTTAGGGTTAAGGAAGTGGCCGGCTTACCTGCTTATCCTGAAGCCAGGGTTAGCCCTGGCTGATCCTCTAGGTGAGGCTTGAGTTGGAGTGTGTCTGTGTCTGTGTGTGTGTCTGTCTGTCTGTGTGTGTCTGTGTACTTCTGGAAAGCAGTCCTTCCTGCTTTCTCCTTTCTCCTGGGAGGGAAATGTCCAGCAACTCAGGGGAAAGCAGAGGGGCGTGGAATCCGATGACCCCTGAATTGTCTTCTCTTTATACTTGATCTTTGTCCGTAGGTTCCTAACCTTCCTCCCTGGAGTGGCTGCCACTCTTCAGCTGTAATGCAAGCAGAAGTCCTTGATGTGTCCGTCCAGTGCCTCTTAGAGACTGGTGCTTCTTACAGTGGGGACACTCTTAGGACATAAAGGCCAAGCAGAAACTTACTGTAGTCTCACAAGCCAGAGACCTCTCCTCTTGGTACATTTCTGCAGTTTCGCCTCTGTGTTTGTGGTTGTCCTGTGAACGTGTGGGTCGTGTCTCAGTTTCTTTGAACTCTTTTTATTTTTTGATCGTTCAATTGTAAGGTGTTATTTTGTCATTCTTGGGCATTTGTAGTATGTGCAACTTTTCACTGTTGATATCCTATTGACTCATTTTTTTGACATTGGTGTTATGCCTCCAAGTATGTCTGTGTGAGCATGTCAGATTCTGTAGAACTGGAACTAAAGACCGTTGTAAACTGCCATGTGGGTGCTAGGATTTGAACTTGGGTCTTTTAGAAGAGCAGCCAGCTCTTAACCCCCAAGCCACCTCTCTAGCCCCCATGTATTCATTCTTTATGAAGCCATAAAGAACTAATAAATAGTGCTTTTAGGGTATTGTTATGTGTGTGTTTCAAAAATGCATTAAATGTAAAAACACAGGTGGCACCGAGTATGTAAATTGAGTCTGTTATTTCTGGCTTAATAGAGAAGAGGTAATTACTTACAACCTTGGGGAAAATGAGTTATTTTCATATATCAGCTGGAGTGTCATTACACAGCAGGATGGGGCATGTGTGTGTGTGTGTGTGTGTGTGTGTGTGTGTGTGTGTGTGCAAGCACCCTGAGAAGTAAAGTAGACAAGATTGTTCAGTGCATTCTTGTTTATTGTGTACATAAGAATTGTTTGTGACTGGTGAAATCCACATGTTACAAGTTTGAAAACTAAGGCCAAGTTGGGGAGGGGAGCAGGGCCCCCATGCACTCCCATATCCACTCTCACAAGCATGCACATACACACACACACACACACACACACACATACACACACACACAAAATCACTCAGATAGTGAATCTTGTTTTCAAAAATCAGGTTCCAAATTCTACTGTAAACATTTTACTTTGGGACAGTTTCAACCTGTTAAGAGACTTTTGATGGTCTTGTTTTTATTCACAGCCGGGATTCGGCCTTTTTGCTTTCTAGCATGATGGTAAAATCAGTGGGACAGCATTATGATGAGTTCCTGGCCAATCCGCCCTCAGCTGTCTGTGCCTGTCCTTTAGGGTGGGGATTTAACATGGCCTTCAGCAAATCTAGTACAAAGGGATTCATTTTGTGTAGGAATTTTTATTCTACCAAGAAAGCTCATACTTTTACATCTGGTTTAATAAGTAGAACATCTGGACTGTTTGCATCTGGTTTAAGAAGTAGAACATTTATAAATAAATGTTTTAATGATAATCTTTTTAAGTGTGTTTGGGATTTCGTTTAGCTTTCAATTATCTTTATTACTTTTAATTTAAGATAAACCAATAAGGTTTTAGATTCCACTTGCATTTTTTCAAATCTCTTGTTATTTTCTAGAAACCTCCTTCCTATTACTCATGTGTGCATAGAAGAAGGAGAAAAGCCCATGGTGGTATTGCCGTACATGAATTGGGGGAATCTTAAATTATTTCTTCGGCAGTGCAAATTAGTAGAAGCAAATAATCCACAGGTGAGAAAATTTCCCTAAATATGAATAATTTCTCATGCTTTTGCAAGTAGATATTAATAACCACACACATAGTGTCTAAAGATTAAAAAAAAAAGACCTCAGAATGAACCAGGAGATATTTATAAGCTGTCAATTTAGAGGACCATGAAGATGGCCTGTGGTTCCCCAGTGGAGCACTCTTAGCCCATGCTGTTTCTCATTGTTCGCCACACCTTCATTCATATTCACTTCTCATGCCCTATGACAGCATCTCAAAGTCCCTTCTGGGGTAACTTCTGAAGACGGTCTAGGATTTCCCTTTTGGAACAGAAATCATAGCAGAGCGGTCTGACCATATGGTGCCAACAGCACTGAAGGTTGGAGGTCAGGATTGTGGGAGATAGTCAGGAATATCCTTAATGTGCCTGACTGTGAGATGCCACCATTTAAGAGTTTCTTTCTCGTCACTACCCATGTGCTTACTGTGAACCTTCCATCAGATTCCAGACAAGCATGCTGTAGTAGTGATAAGAGAGTCTGCTGGGCGCTTTGCTGTCTGCTATATTTTCTGTTCTTATTAAATTGATTTTAAGACTTATAATAGCATACTTATTGTAGTTAATAAGAAAAACAAACTCAGATCTGCATTCAGTATTTAACTCTTAATGTATGTGGTACGTCGTTTAAGCTAAAAGACTAAAGCTCTGGTTCGAACCATGTAGTTAAAGGCTGTGGTCCGTGGGTGTCACCAGGGGAGGAACTTTCCTGCCCAGCCTACAGTGCCAGCGTGCATCTCAAGGAGCGTGTCAGCAGAGAGACTTGTTTTGGTAGAATGCTGCCCCCACCCCAGGGTGGAGATGGTGGTGATGGTGGTGATAATCTGATAAACCTACTACTGCAGAAGAAGAGCCAGTCACTAGAGAGATAAATGAAAAAGATGAGTGTCATGGATAAGGTCACATAGATGGTAAATCCTGCTACAGAACAGGAGCTTTTGTAATGGATGAGCAGTATACCATGCTTCCAGAGCACATCTTGGTTGAGAAATAGGTTTTCAAAATCTCAGTAAGTAGGTGCAAGGGAGTGTTTTGGGGTGGGACTGTAGACTCAGGTAATCAGATCGCAAGCTAGTTTTGCAGTATCTGCAGACTGTGTCATTTCTTTTCCTCTGTCACAACAGGCAATTTCCCAACAAGATCTGGTCCATATGGCTATTCAGATTGCCTGCGGGATGAGCTACCTGGCGAGGAGAGAAGTGATCCATAAAGACCTGGCTGCTAGGAACTGTGTGTAGGTGTCAGCTGCTCCCCGGGCTTGCCTTCTGTCTGGGAGTCACGGGGCACTCGACTGTTTGTGGTGATGCTGCATCTAAAGACCCTGATACCTTCTATGTTCATGTCTCTCTCTTCAGCATCGACGACACTCTTCAAGTAAAAATCACAGACAATGCCCTTTCCAGAGACTTGTTCCCTATGGACTACCACTGCCTAGGGGACAACGAGAACAGGCCAGTGAGATGGATGGCTCTGGAAAGTCTGGTTAATAATGAGTTCTCTAGTGCTAGCGACGTGGTAAGTACTGGAGCCCAGGTCAACAGCATGTAGAGAAAAGCTTCCTGTTCCACTACAGTCAGCGTTTTGTTCTTTTAAAAGTCTTGGGGCTATTCCTTGAAGTTTTCATCCAGAGAGCCTGTGTACTTAGCTCCCCCTTGGCCCACTTAAAGCAAAGCAACTGGCCCAGATCCTGTTCTCCCTGCTCACTGCAGCTGAGGCAGCACCATTCCCACGGAGGGGCGCTGAGGTTTAGGGAGCTGACAGCCGCTCATCATCTCCCTTGCACAAGTCTCAGGATGACCCAAGTGGCTACTAAAGCCAGAATGGTTGCTTTCTGAGCATGGTCTCTTCTCAGTCTGCAGCCTCTCTCATCTGCAGTCCCGACACTGTTCCCGTTAGGTGTCAGCGTAGTTCTCCTCTTCCAGAGCACAGAGTTGAGCCCTCCTGCTCAGTGATGTGCTTCCAGAAGCCGCATCTACTCGTCTGTTGTAAGGTTCTATCCTGCTACTTGACTTTTTATTCTAGTCTAGATCATAATCAGCCCAGACTTGGAGGCGCAGGCCTATCATCCCAGCCTGGGAAGGCAGTTCAGGGAGTCGTGAGTTCCAGACTCACCTAGGGTACATAGTGACTGTAGCTCAAGAGAGAATGGAAAAGTAATGTGGTTTTGTTTGTTTTGTTTTTATCTCTTGACTGTTGGACACTGTAGCTGTGTATTCAGAAATTAGATAAAAAGTTGGTCCTTTTAAGGTCCCTAAATCATCATTTGATAATACTACATTACTTGTAAAATAATTGGGATTTGATCTCATGTTTCAGCATCAAAGAACTGGGTTTGTTGTGTTTGGGCTTCTGACTTATTTTATTATTCAGAGCTGCCTTTCCAATTCGGTTTGTATGCTTTACACATTTCCCTTTTAGTAGTGGGTTACTGACACCAGTCTTGCTAGTTACTTACATTGATTAGTGCACACGCTTCCCCCCGGTGTATTAATTTTGCTGGTTCTAAAACAAATTGCTCAATGCTCAGATATAAATGGATTACACATTATAAATGTATATAATGCCTTATAGTTTTCATAATTGTTATAATTATTTTCAATTTATATCTGAGAGGAAAAAGAGCCTTTTATTGGACTAAAAAGGGGAGTATTGTTGAGGTTTGGTGTTTTGCTATGTGTCTTAGTCAGGGTTTCTATTCCTGCACAAACATCATGACTGAGAAGCATGTTGGGGAGGAAAGGGTTTATTCAGCTTACATTTCCACATTGCTGTTCATCACCAAAGGATGTCAGGACTGGAACTCAAGCAGGTCAGGAAGCAGGAGCTGATGCAGAGGCCATGGAGGGATGTTACTTACTGACTTGCCTCCACTGGCTTGCTCAGCTTGCTTTCTTATAGAACCCAAGACTACCAGCCCAGAGATGGTCCCACCCACAAGGGGTCCTTCCCCGCTTGATCACTAATTGAGAAAATGCCTTACAGCTGGATCTCAAGGAGGCATTTCCCCAACTGAAGCTCCTTTCTCTGTGATAACTCCAGCTTGTGTCAAGTTGACACAAAACTAGCCAGTACACTATGTGTTGTAATGCTAAATACCAGCTCCCAAGGCCTGGTGGACCTCAAGGACTAGAGAATCTACACAGAGAACTGACTGACAACACTGTGACCTTGTCCCCAAGTTATCCCTGATTGGTGAATAAAGATGTCTACAGCCTATAGCTGGGCAGAACAGAGATAGGCAGGGCTCAGGCTTCCCAGGCTTGGGGTTGAGAAAAGGAGGAGGGGAGAAGGAAGGTGCCATGAATTAGGTGAGTCGGTCCTAAAAACATGACCATGGGCGCTGGCCATGAAGTTACGGGTAGCCCAGATGGAGCATGGCAAATGATAACTGAGGGTTATTAATGGGGAAATAGATTCTAGTAGTATACAGGATAGATATCTGCCCAGCTCTAGTGCTGATTAAGTCTTGTTGTGATAATAAAAGTTTCGTGTATTTTATCTGGGAACTGAATGTTCAAAGGTGGGGTAGAAACCCTGATTTGAGATTAAATATTACAACAACATTTTATTGCTAAATCCCTTTTACATAACAATAGTACTTGGTTTTCTTTTAGGTCTGTGGTCTATTTAAGCTAGGTCCTTGGCCACCCAAGCAGAGTCAGACATGGGTTCTGCCTCATGAAGTAGGCCCTAAGTCCTGTCACCAGAAGTGTCACTTGGTGGAGAGATGTCTAGTTGGAGGACTCTCTCCTCCATTATTTGGTGACTCCATTTAGATTTCTTTCATATGTGGATGTATTTTAAGAAATCTCTGTTGTAGGTTTCCATATGACTCCTCAAATGGCCCTGCTTCATTTTGTTTTAATCACTGTAAGTCCAGTACTGGACATCTTAACAGAATTCTCTAAACTTAGAATACCAACTCCCAGTTCAACGAAGTTCTCACTCATTACAGCCCATGGTGGTCTTGAGCATGAAATCTCGCCTCAGCCTTCTAAGTGCTAGGATTACAGACATATGTTTTGTCTTATTCCAAGTTCTTTTTTTTTTCTTAATTTAAGGCATTTTTATTAGATATTTTCTTCATTTACATTTCAAATGCTATCCCCCAAGCCTTCTATACCCTTCTCCTGCTCTGCTTCCCAACCCACCCACTCCCGCTTCCTGGCCCTGGCGTTCCCCTGTACTGGGGCATATGATCTTCGCAATATCAAGGTCCTATCCTCCCATTGATGGCCGACTAGGCCATCCTCTGCTACATATGCAACTAGAGACACAGTTCTGGGGGGTACTGGTTAGTTCATATTGTTGTTCATCCTATATGGTTGCTGACCCCTTTACTCCTTGGGTACTTTCTCTAGCTCCTTCATTAGGGGCCCTGTGTTCCATCCAATAGATGATTGTGAGCATTCACTTCTGTATTTGCCAGGCANTGNCATAGTCTCACAAGAGAGAGCTATATCAGGGTCCTGTCAGCAAAATCTTTCTGGCATATGCAAAAGAGTCTGCATTTGGTGGTTGTGTATGGGATGTCTCCTCAAGTGGGGCAGTCCCTGGATGGCCTCCAAGTTCTTTTGACTTGGGCTTAGCAAATCATTGTAAGAATATCCCTTAAATTAAATTTAAATTTAATGTGGCTAATTCCTAAAAATGATCAGATTTTTCTCTTAAATTCTTCTAGACTCATTTCATGTGCATAGATACTTCCTATAAGTTATCTTTTGCCCTGAATACTTGGAACTAAAAGAAATAGTTAGGTCTTTTCCTGTGACTATGATAGCCTGTTAGTTTAAAATTCTGCCTTTAAATTGGGGCATTGAATATTGTTTTAAATTCTTAAAGAATATTGTTACATTCTAACATTGGGGTTAAAAATGCTAACAACTCCATGAACACATGTTGACTTTGTTTGCTCTCTTTGGATGGAGGTGAGCTGCCCCTCTCCCTCTCCCTCTCCCTCTCCCTCTCCCTCTCCCTCTCCCTCTCCC
>NC_034599.1:96125381-96138942 GCF_900095145.1 Mus pahari
GAGACCAGAAGTAGGCATCGGATCCCTTGGAACTGGTAGTTACAGATGATTATGAGCCATCTGGGACGGGGAGGGGTGAGGGCTGCAAACCAAACTCTCAAAATTTTACATTCCAACTAGTGTTCTTTAGCACTGATCTCGTCCTCTCCCCTCTCTCCCCTCTCCCCTCTCCCCTCTCCCCCAGGCTGGTCTTGAACTTGCTCTGTAGACCAGGCTGGTCTTGAACGTAAGGATCCACCCACCTCTAGCTCCTGAGCACTAGGAGGTGGGTGTAAAGGTTGTACTCAGTGTTGTTTCTAGAGGGTGCCGAACAGTTTTCACCACCATGTACTAAGAACTATAACCCTGCTCCTACTGAATCTGCACATGGAAAGTGCACACTTGTAGGTGTAGCTCAGGACCCTTTCTTCTCCTTGAAAGAACCTTACAGTTCTGCAGTTAAGGAGTCTTCGTTATTTGCTTAGAAACACACTGGTTGGTTGTTTTGTTATAATAGTAATTAATGCATTGCCACTTTGGCTTTGTTTTTGTAATTCTATCTGGAAACATCCAATATGTTGATACATTAAGATTCTAATAACGTTAACATTAGCTCTTAACTGTCAGCTTAGGAAGTACACACAACCAGATCCAGCTAGTTATGAATGTCTAGTATGCCAAGATGTGACCTCACATAGGCACTCTGAAGACGTCTGGGTATTGTTCTTGTTCTGTTTTTGTCAAATGTAGGCACAACTTCAAATTTCTGTTATGACTTTTTTCCTTTTATTTGAAAAAATACTTTTTGATTGATGTCTCCTTTGAATTATTTAGATAATTATAGTTGCTAACACAGTTCAGCTGTCAAGATTCTGCCACCGATTGAGCGGTGAATGCAATCAGAAAAGCACAGCTGAGAGTTTCAAGTTGGTTTTCTCATCTTTGTGGTACTACATTGTGTTTAAAAAGCATTTTCTTGGTAAAACAAATCAAAGAAATGACTTCCATGCTAATTTCATCTGCATGATTTATGGCACTGGGGGGATCCTTTTTAAGGCATGTGAATAGTTACGAGGCCATAGAGCAAATCAAGTGCGCCCCATGTGCCTGCTGTCTCTTTCTAGACACTAGTGGACATTGTCCTGGGAGCAGAGTCTGCAGCCATTCAGAGCCTGCATCTGCAGCATGCTCCATCTTGCTCCAGTCTGCCAAGTGCGCTAGCGGCCATCGCCAGATACTCAGTAGGCTCACTCAGGAGACTCATGTACAGCAGGTGGTGTCTAAGGGAAAGCTGGAGTTTCTGGAAGATGCTTCCTATTTTCAAAAGCAGAGAACTCTTTCTGTTTGATACTTCCCATTACTAATTTTAGAGTAGCGCTCAGAAGACCCTCAGTAGTTAGTTATGTGTTTCCTTCATGGTTGCAGATTTTATACACCAACAATCTTAGACCTATTATTCTAGTATCAAATTCACATTAAGAGAATTACTGCAGGGACAAAAGAACAATGTAGAAATGAGAGGATCAGTTGATGTTAAGGCACTGCTTAGTTGTATTACTCTAGCGTTAGTTGTCCTGACATTTCTTAAGAACGAGGAGTACAAGGATTACTTTAAGAACAGTTGCTGTATTTCCAGACGTGGTTGATTCCCCTGGCAGTGCTGTCTTCAGTGCTGCTTTCTCAGGATCTCACGCGTCTCTGAGCATCTCTTCCTGAGTGCTTTGGAGAAGCGCTCCTACTTTCTGCATCGTCTCCCTGTCTCCCTTAGAAGACCCAGGATTCCGATGAAGCCGCGTGCAAGTGTCTGCTGGTGGAGAAAGTGGCCTGAGCAGCCAGTTCTGTGATAGTCTTCACTTGTGTAGGTCTGCAGGTGTCTAAGGGTTGGTCATACCAGCAGCTACAGATGCTGACTTTTGAGGTTAAGCAGTGGCTTAGAGTAAGGCAGATAGACCAGTAGCTCAGGACACAGGCTGCATTCCTCCAGCTCTGAAGCCTGGGAAGTCCAGCATGAGGGTGCTGATCAATGTCCTGCTTTCTGCTGTTTCTTCACATGACAGAGGGAAGAGTGGGATTTGCTGAGGTCTTTATAAGACCTCCCCACCCCCATTCTCCAAATGACAGGTGGGAAATTCTAATCCCTGAAGCTAAGACTATAACTTTAAGAACACCTAGGACTTCCAGTGACAAGTGGAAGCTGGAATTAGGAAGGAAGGGATCACCTTTTAGACTATAGTTAATGTCAGTCCATTGTGGATTTTTTGTTTTGCGTTGTTTTATAGATTCTGTTAAAAATGTGGCTATTGTTCACTAATATAGGTTGAATAGCCTTCATCCAAAATGCTTGGATTTTTTTTTTCCAAACTTCATACATACATACATACATACATACATACATACATATGCTATACAAATGGAACTCAAGTCTAAACACAGTTCTGTTTTATGTAATTTTTTTTTGTTTGTTTTTGTTTTTTTTCGAGACAGGGTTTCTCTGTGTAGCCCTGGCTGTCCTGGAACTCACTTTGTAGACCAGGCTGGCCTCGAAGTCAGAAATCCGCCTGCCTCTGCCTCCCGAGTGCTGGGATTAAAGGCGTGCGCCACCATGCCCGGCTTTGTGTAATATTTTTAATGATTTTTTTGCATGAAACAGTTTCATGGCATGGAAATTTCTTTATTGTAGTGTCAGCTCTATAACTTAGATTTTGGCGCATTTTTGCATTAGGGATATTCAACCTGTGAAAGGCTTTAAAAAAAAATCTGTATTTTACAGTGTTTCCAGATTTTGTTCATACTGAAACAATAACCTCCAGGCTTGTGCATTGGGTGTGGATGTGCTGTGTGCCCCACCCAGCTCTGCCCTTTCACTCACTGAGATGTGTGCTTGGGCCAGCCCCAGGTTTCACCTGCTTCCTCACCCACCTTGTAGCCTAAGCTGCCAGTGTGAGGTTCTAGGGTTTGTTGTGAAACCTGAATGTGATTGGAGACTCATTGCAGAGCACTGCTGAGAGCCCTTTAGCTCCTGCACAGGTGTTGCTCCCTCTCCCCAGCGTTGATGTGAACTCGGGTTCACAGGTGGCAGCAGGTTGTTCCCACCGTGCCCTGGACAGCAGCATACCACAGCTCTGGGTGGTGGTGGAGCCTGTCTTCTACATGCTCATCCTTCTTGTGAAGGGAAGGCCCGAGTCAGCCGGCCAGGCCTTGCGGTGCCTCTGCTTAGGCTCTGTGCTTACTGTTCATCCACTTACTGGATGTAAATTTTAAGTAAATCTGACTTTTACCCAGCTGGACGCTATCTTTTCAGGTTGTTCCTGAAAGTTGTAAATGGTGAAAACACATTGTCTCTCTGTTCATCCCTAGCTCTGCAAAATAAGCAAAGCAGAGCCCGTGACTGCTTATACCTTATGTAATCTGCATGTCTCACTGACAGAGTGGATCTTCTGTCCATGAGTGGATCTTCTGTCCATCTAGGTTGTTCTCCATTTCCCACCATAATTAGTTAATTCAAGGGTAGCATGATAAATGGCCAGTGATAGAAATGGTTTCTTTGAATGGGCCTAATTACTTAGAACAAATGATACAAATGTTAACATTGAAGAATTAACTCATTAAAATGCTTTTTTTCCTACACCAGCTAGAGAAACTAACCAATATGGTAGCTTTTGTTTTGTGAACAGTACTCACTTTATTTAAAAGTTTGTTCAGGCCGGGCGTGGTGGCACACGCCTTTAGTCCTAGCACTNGGGAGGCAGAGGCAGGCGGATTTCTGAGTTNGAGGCCAGCCTGGTCTNCAAAGTGAGTTCCAGGACAGCCAGGGCTATACAGAGAAGCCCTGTCTTGAAAAAACCAAAAAAAAAAAAAAAAAAGTTTGTTCAGCTGCTTTTTTGACCTGTTCGTAGTCACCAGCACCCAGTTTTAGAATGTCCCCTCATTATGCTGCTGTCCTCTCCTAGTGGGCCTTTGGAGTGACGCTGTGGGAGCTCATGACTCTGGGCCAGACGCCCTACGTGGACATCGACCCCTTTGAGATGGCCGCTTACCTGAAAGATGGTTACCGAATAGCCCAGCCAATCAACTGCCCTGATGAACTGTGAGTGTTTTGGATCTTAGACATGAATAAACCTTGATGCATTTACTCTGTTACTATGAAGTAGGAAAGCAAGTTCCTGCGTTCACACAGAGGCTCCCCTGGAGAATGATGAATCTTCAGACGTGACTGAGACCTTATGGAAAACAGCAGTCACTTTTTAACCCACTTGGCCTCTTTTATCAGTGGTATATAGTCTTGATTACTAAAAATTGACCTGAGAATCTAATATAACAGTGAGGAAACTGATGGGATGCCACATCAGTTACCTGTTTTGTTTAAACAGATGAAAAGATACAGTACTTAGCAAAACCTTTCTTGAGATCCAAATGCAGATCACTAGCACCCGCCAAAACAGGAATGGTATTGCCCGTCTGAGACCCTCCCACAGGGCGGGCAGACAGGCAGGTCCCTGGAGCTCATTGGCTAGCCTGTAGCTGCATCTCTGAGCTCCAGGTCCAGTAAGATACTCCTTCCGAGTAAAGAAAACAGTAGAGGACAGAACTCAATGCTGACCTCTGCTCTCCACAGATGTGCACAGACACATGCATACAACCACACAGACATGCACATAGACCACATGACAATAAACACAGACAGACAGACACTTTCTCATCCTGGCCTTGCCTTCCTTCCTTGCCTCCATCATGGTGGTGGGGTGCAGAGGGACGACTGGTTGGGATGATGCGCACAGCAATGTGTTGTCTATAGAGGCCCCAAAAGGTTTCCCTGCCAATTTTAGGTAGTAGCTTTGCTGTAGGTCCCGGAATCTTAATTTCAGGTAACACTTCTTCCTAGTTCTTCCTCAACAGTGTTGAGGACAACACAGCCTGTTATTCTGACTGTTCTGTGTATTTACACAGAGCTCTGAACTTTCTGAGTATTGTATTCTCATGAAGAACTGAGATTGCTGTGTGTAATCCGAATAATTTAGCTTCCTTTAATCCTGAAGCTGCTGACATAGTACAGCTCAGCGATTGTTCATGGCTGTCCTCCCCAGCAACCCATTGCACAGAGCACATAACTGGCAGGACGCTGACGGAGGCCTGACACGTTTCCATGTCACTGCAGGTTCGCTGTGATGGCCTGTTGCTGGGCCTTGGACCCTGAGGAGAGGCCTAAGTTCCAGCAGCTGGTCCAGTGCCTCACAGAGTTCCACGCTGCCCTGGGAGCCTACGTCTGACTTCTCCCAGCTCTGACACTCAGAAGAAAGTGCCTGTCTGTCACGGATGTCCCTCGTGCAGCGCAGTGCCTGCAGGGGCACGCTGTCTCCAGATCACCCAGCCTTAGCAGTGCTTCCAAACCTCAACTTTTAAAGATGACTTAATAACGCAGAGTATTTTCTAGATACCACTTTTACTAGGTTGAACCAAAAGGGGTTTTGTACATTTTTTTGGCCAAAAATTTTTTAAAATATAGTGACTTTGGAATAGGGGGTGCATTCTTTTAAAAAAAATAAACAGTTTTAAAAATTATTTAGACACAGATATTTGGAATAGCTGTCTTAGTGCCAACTGCTTTTATTTTTAATGTTTTACTTCATTGAAGTAATGTAGGTAACTCACCTTAAAGCTATTTTAATATTTTGGTCACTACTTTTGGGAGTGGTTTGTCTTCAAAATGCGGTACTTTTCTTAGGAAAAACATTACAAAGGTGTCTGGTTTGCCTTATACAAGGAAAGATATATTAGGAAAAGGAAAATTCAAGAAAAAGTAAAAAGAAAAAGAAATTAAAAAGTAAAAATAAAAAAAGAACATATCGCCCCTGCATGGACAATCGCTTGGCTCTGCTCATGTCTGGGGAAGCAGGTCTGAGTTCATCACATCTCAGTTAGCTTTCCTGTGAGCTGGAAGAAGGCTGGGGCAGGCTTGTAGAAAACAGTGGTGACCTTATTTATTTTTGCTCTCCGGGGAAGGAGAGGACACAGTTCCAGACAGTGACCCCCTCTCTACCGCTGCGGTTCCCTCTGTGCACGCCTGGGTGGAGCTACACACAGAGCTGGTGCTTCTGTTGTTGTGGGTTTGGGGGGTTTTGGTTTTGGTTTTTGGTTTAAATTGGTAATTTTTATGCTTATCTTCAAGGCTGGCTTAAGTATAAATTTGTTTTTTAAAACACTTGAAAAATTAAAGGACTCATTTTATATGCTGGTATTCAAAATACTGCTCACAGTGTGTGAATGTTGGTCATGTCCTGAAAGTCTTGGAGTCTACAACAGCTGGATGGTCACATTTTATCCCCTGAGAGTTTGACTCAGGTTCCAAAACCCTCACAGAAGAACAGCTGACTCTGCTCAGCCGCCATGGCCTGTTCAGAAGTTGGAGTTCCTCCTACCAGGAAGTACCCCAGAGAGAGTCCGCAAATAGCACGTATGTAGTTACACACGGGTTTGGTCTACCTGAGGGATTGTCACCTGGGCCTGTGAAGTGACTGGGCCTGCAGCCTCTGTGTCTGTCCTCTCAGGGATGTAAGGGAGAACATGGGTCTGTTATATTAAAATAAGTTTTATGAATAAAGAGAGGATCTGAAGAGACAGCTTCCACAGTACAAGGCTCCTGCAGGCAAGCCAGGAGCAGCTCAGTGTCCTGCATACCGTGTCCCACATATGGTGTCCTGCATACAGTGCTTTGTTTATGATGTGCTTTGTCCTCAAATGTCTGGGTTTTAAAATGCTTCTTTTGAACCATTTGTAACTTAAGACACTTTGTTAATAGCCTGCATCTTAGAAGGGATCCAGTCAACAAGTACTAGTGCATACATTACACAGAGCAGTTCAGCATCCAGTCAGGGAGTGTGTACATTACCCTAGTGCATACATTACACAGAGCAGTTCAGCATCCAGTCAGGGAGTGTGTACATTACCTACACAGGGCAGTTCAGCTCCCCTCACCCCCGTTTCCAACACTCAGTGTGCTCTTGTTGTTTCCGATGAGAACAATGTTTAGAAATCACAGTTCTCTGTATAGAAGTTGTTTTAAAAGTCATTGTTCTGGGTCTGGAAAGATGGCTCCATGGCTCAGACTGCTTACAGCTCTTCTAGAGCACCTGAGTTTGGATCCCAGCATCCATGGCAGGGGATCCCTCTGGCCCCCACAGGCACCAGGCATATACACGGTGTCATAAGCTCATGAAGGCACATACTCATATACATATGTGTATATGTATGTATGTACCCATATATATAACATATGAGTATTTATACCCGTATATAACATATGAGTACATATGTACATTCTTAGATCTAGACAGAACTGTTTTAAAGTAAAGTGTGGCTATCTGACTTGCATCCTGGTTAAGTCACACTTCTGTTTCCTTTAGGGGTTTGCTACCTGTGCACATGTGCATGCTCTCTCGTTTCATTAGATGGTTCTACTGAACTATGTGGAGATAGTGACAAGGGAAGAAAGGAAGGGTCTGTTTTCCACGGCCGATCCTCCTCCAGTGATTTGTATAGCTTGTGAGTACTGCTGAACACCGTCCCCCACATCACTTAAAAATGTAGGTTTTTAAGAAAGAAGCGAATTGATGGAGTGCAGGATGTGACCATAAGCTGTCTTTGCTGACAACACTTTACAAAGTTTTTTGATACAGGATCTTGCTGTGTAGCCCAGGCTAAGCTCAAGCAAGTGCTAGGATTACAAAGTAAACACCACCATGTCTGGCTAAAAGTAAGATTTGTTTCTAAAGTAGGAAGGGCATCTCCAGGATAAAAAACAAACAACAACAACAACAAAACAACAGTTTGAAAGTCATCACCATTAAACAAAAACCTAAGATTAATACCATGGTACCTTAAAGTTACATTTGGAATCAGTGTTTCCAGTTATTTTTATATTTTGACTTTCTACTGCCACCAAGAATTAGCACTAATACTAGATAGGGGCTTACATCATAGTGACTGTAACCAAAAACTATTCACTCCATAGATGCTGATAGCCCTGAAGAGAGAGAGATGGCTCCTCTCTAGGTCAGTCGGTGTCTGTCTGTCTGTCTGTCTGTCTGTCTGTCTGTCTGTCTCTCTCTCTCTCTCTCTCTCTTTGTGTATGTGTGTGTGTGTGTGTGCGTGTGTAAAAGCATGAGGTGGATGCTAAATTTCTTCCTGTCTCTCCATCTTAGTTTTTTTTTTTTCTGTCTACCTACCTACCTACTACCTTTGGCTTTTTCAGATAAGGTTTCTCTGTAGCACTGTCCT
This sequence comes from Mus pahari, assembly GCF_900095145.1. Taxonomy (NCBI): domain Eukaryota; kingdom Metazoa; phylum Chordata; class Mammalia; order Rodentia; family Muridae; genus Mus; species Mus pahari. The sequence continues at coordinate 96,133,635 of NC_034599.1, forward strand.
GGAACTCACTTTGTAGACCAGTTTGACCTTGAACTCAGAAATCTGCCCGCTCTACAGTGAGTCCTGCGATTAAAGACTAGTGCCTTAGTTTTCTTAAGGCAGAGTGTCTCACTGAAACTTAGCAGTTTGCTAGACAAGCCCAGGGATCCAGCTGTTTGCGCTTCCCCAGTACTGGAAGCCGTCACACTGCTTTTCTACGTTGGTGGGTGCTAGGGGTAGAATTTAGAACCTCTGGCCTGGTAAAATGACTCAGTTTCTGAAAGTGCTTCCCATCAAACCTGATGACCGGAGTTCAATCCCCAGGAAAGAGAAAACTGTGCCTTTCAAGTTGTCCTCTGACCTCCCCTGTGTGTTTTGGCATGCATGCGTGTGAACACAAACAGATGACTGTCATAAAGAAGAAGGCTATGACGATAACTCAGTTCTCTGTCCTTGCATGACAAGGACTTTACTACTTCAGCCATCTTCCCAGCCCCAAGTGCTGTGGTAGGAAAATGGAAACACCAGTTAGCCGAGTCCTTGTGTGAGGACGCCACTAACATTCTTGTAGGATGTTTCTCACAGCCTCTTGCTGGAACTGTAGCACAGGGGCATGCCTGGCTATGAGACATTCTAGGAAAAAACATTTTAAGAGTTATTTTATGTGTATGAGTGTTTGCCTGTATGTATGTATATATGTATGTATGTGCACAGTGAGTGTGCCTGGTGCCTGTGGAGGCCAGAAGAGGGTGTCAGATCCCCCTAACACTGGAGTTACAGATGGTTGTAAGCCATCTTGTGGATGCTGGGAATCAAACCAGGCTTCTTTGCGAGGGCATTGAGTGCTCTTAGTCACTGGATATCTTTCCAGCCCAGAAGTTGGATTTTGTTAGGTCTTTTTTTTTTTTTTTTTTTTTTTGAAGTGGCTTTACTGAGATATAATTAACATTGCACCATAAAAATATATGGGTTTTGATATATTCAGTGTTGAGTGGTCATAAACACATTGGAATTCAATTTATTTCATTTTGGTTTTTGTCATACGGTTTTATTTTCGAGTCAGGACTTCACTGTGTAGTCCAGGAGGTTCTCAGACTGTGGCCCAGGCTGGCCTTGCCCGGCAGCCTTCCTGCTTTAGCCTGTAAATGCCGGAAGAAAGGGGGACGCCACTGTGCTAGCTCCCCGCTGAGATGTGTGGCCCCCAGAGAAAGCCCAGTGCCCTTCTACGGTCGCCCCACGTCCTTTCTCACTGGCAGCTTCAGGCAATCACAGATCTTCTGATCTCTGTTTGGAACTTTACGTTACATGGAGTCACGTGGCAAGTGGTCTTTTGTGTCTAATGTCTTCTGCTTAGCCCATGGTCTTCAGGGTTTCCATGTTGTGGCATGGCCAGCAAATGCTTCGTTCTGCTGAAAAGTATTTTCTTGTAAGGATATGCCACATTATCAGTTGACACATGCTTGGGGACACTTGAGTTTTTGTTTAATCGGATCCTCACCTGGAAACAAAAAATCAAAAAAAGAGGCTTTCCGTGGGTAAGGGTGGGGAATGGCTGTAGGTGGCTCCTAGCAGGGTCTTGACCCAGCTTCCTTCAGCACTGTGTTTTGCACTCCACGAGCTGTCAAACATGAAGGGAAGCAGGGTGAATCTAGGAAGATTCAAGTTAGCAAAGACCACCACTGAGGAGAAAACCTGGTCAGAGCCACCGTCTGAGCTTTTAACTTCTGGCTCCTGGTCCTGACAGCCCTACAGTACATCATGGCTGCTGCCACTTTGACCTCTGCTCCTTTTGTATCAACCTATCCTTGGGCTTGCAAAGTTAAGTATGTTCTCTGTACTCGGTGCTATAAAGTCTACCTCAGGGTGCTTCTGCTTTGGCCCTGATCTAAACCACTTAGGACCTTTGACCTCTGGAAATAGTGTAGAAACCAGACATATGCCTCTGCAAAAATTGGAGGTAAATGGGCTTAAGCGTGTGTCTAGTGATACCAATCTTGGACTAGGTCTTGAGTCTTTATCTGCATGTACAAGAGGCTTGTTAGCATTTTCTTTTGGAGACCAAATCTCACGGTAGAGCCTAAACCCTTACCTCCCACCTCCCCTCCACAAGGGTGTTTCAGCCTCCTGGCAGTGGAATTACAGATGGACAGCACCACGCCCAGCTCAACATTTAATTTTAAATTAACTTTATATGTTGTGTGTGCGCGCACACATCAGATGCCTTCCTCAGTTGCTTTCCATTTCATTATTTTTTTGAGGCAGATTCTCTTACTGAACCTGAAGTTCAGTCTAGTCCGATTGTCTGGACAAGCTGACTAGGAAGCTTAATGGACTCTCCTGTCTCTCCCTCTCCAGCCACACTTGTGCATGTGCTGGGAATTGAACTCAGATCCTGGTGCTTCTGTGACTGGCAGGGGCGTCGGTCAGTGTTCCTGGCTTCACGCAATCACCAGTATTACTATTATGAGGAAAGATCCTTTGGCTCCATCTTGGCTGGAGCCAGAATGGCCTTGGCCTGACCGGGTCAGGAAGCAGAGTGCGTAGTGCGAGTGTTTTAAGTTTTGTGTTGGAATCTCTAGGCAGCGTCCCTCTGGCCTTGGCTCCTCTTTCCCCCTCAGGACCCACAGATGCCATCACTGAAGGAGAGGGTTGTGTATTCTGGTCACCTAAACAGACTCTTGGTCTGTGGTAAATGTTCCCTTACGGTCCTCCTCACCTCTTCTGGGAAGGCAGGAAAAGGAAGAGACAGGGGCGTGGTCTGCTGGGCTTGGTGGGAAGCTCCCTGTGCCTCCTCCTCTGATGGCCACTGCATGATCTAGGCTCCCTCCCTGGCTCACGCTTTGCATGTCCCTATTGAAAGAACACTGATATCTTTCCACAGGATGTGGCCCTTAGGTGCATTAAAACAATATAAGATCGGGAAGTAGATAGAAATACTGGATTTTCCCATCACCGCCTCAGTGTAGTACTGTGTTGTAGAGATGGCAAGCTGATAACGTAACTCCCTTGTTTTACAAATGAGGGAAATGAAAGATGCTTTTGCTAGCAGACATAAGATGTATAGCAGGCTGTTTCTTATGTTGGTATATTATAGGAGGTGGGTGTGCTTTTCAGGAAGGGGAATTAATTTGGTAGGATGCTGACCAACACTCTGTTAGTAGGCATTTTAATAAACACCTGTCAAATGAGGTCACATTCATGTTTTTTGGTTTTCTGAACCCATGAACAGAGTGCTATTATTGGCCAAAAACCTTCAAAAATGATGTTGCTGGGAGGGAAGGTTCCAAGGTAAATGGGCAGATGTGCCATGCAGGTCTCACGTCAAGAAATTTCGACTTTGGTCTGGAGTGATAGAAACTCAGTAAAAGGCTCACATCAGAGATACACCCACATGTATTTTAGCAGTGTTTGTGGCAGGCAGATGTTGCCACTGTACATCAGGCATGGTACTAAGCAGCAGAAGCCCTACAGGGCGGCCTTACCCCATTTTACAATTGAGGGAATGAAAGTTGAGCTCAGTTGCGTAAGTAATGCTGTGTCTTAATCCAGGGTGTCTGTCCCCAAACCCTGTGCCAATGAGATGGGAGGAAAGGGTTTGCAAGGGAGGCAGGACATCTTAGGAGACCCTGCTTGTTCCAACATTTCTAGTGATGTGAAAGGTAGTGTTAGGTTGGGGAGGGGCTTATAAGCCTCATAGGAACTTGAAGTGCTGTGGAGGGAAATTAAAGCAAATAAGAATGGCATACAGCTAGTGTAAGCCACATTGGGGCTGCCCTGTTTGGTCAGCACATTCTTCTTCAGAAATTTGGTTACAGTGGAGTCTGCTATATCAAATGGTAGATTAAGTAATTGTTTCCTTACATGATAGTCCAAAGGGAGGAGGGTGGCTAAGGACCCGTCTTCCTTTCACCCTGCCCTTTCCATCAAAGGCCATTTTAATGTGGCTGCATGGCCAGCGCTGAGTTTCAACCACATCACTGCGGCTCCCAGAGGAGGGTATTCTTTATCAGTAAGTGATAGAAAGGCCACCGTGTCACTTCTGCTGACATCCATCGGGAAAGTCTTGGGCACCAGCAGCAAGGACGTCATTTAGAAAAAAGTCCCCCAGGCAGCTGGCTGGGAATAAAACAGTTTGCAAACAGCGGTCAGTCGAAGAAGAGAAATGTTGACAGAAGAGCTAATCAAGAAGTTGGGTTTTGCCGGGCGTGGTGGCGCACGCCTTTAATCCCAGCACTTGGGAGGCAGAGGCAGGCGGATTTCTGAGTTCGAGGCCAGCCTGGTCTACAAAGTGAGTTCCAGGACAGCCAGGGCTACACAGAGAAACTCTGTCTCGAAAAACCTTAAAAAAAAAAAAAAAAAAAAGAAGTTGGGTTTTTCCGGATAGGTATGAAGCTAGCAGCACTCTGGAGTGTAGGCTGATGGGGGAAAGGGGCTACCTGGTCATGGGCTCCAGTTAAGTATCCGGACCAAGACAGTGAAGATCTGAATACTTTGGGCCTAAGTCTCCAGAGTAAATCTGGGACTGAGGCAGAAAGTAGATGAATAAGAGCTGGTGTGTGTGGCTAGAGGAGAATCTGGATTTGAGCCCAGAGTGCCCTCGTTCCAGAAGATAAGCTATCTCCCTTGCAGCTTTGGTATGGGAGGCAAGGGTTTGGGGTGGAACAGGCACAGTATGGTGTGGTTGGGAGTGGTCTCCTAGCACACAGCACTCTCTACTCTGTTGGCTTGCTCTAACACAATACCTGAGGTGACAGAAGGAAAGAGAAGAACATATGTTCGCTTACAGTTTTGTGGAGGTTTCCGTTCACATAGGACCAACCCTCTTTCTTTTGAGCTTGTGGCAAGGCGGTATGGAATGGCAGGGCACACGTGGTGGACTAAACAGTTCCTGTATGGGAGCCAGAATCCAGAGAGAAAGGAGACACACAACGCTTACTTGAAAGGCATACCTCCTCTTGACTGGAAGGCCTCTAAGTAGTCCCCACCTCTTAAAGGCTCTACCCCCCTTACAACAATGCCTTCAACTGGGGACCAAGCTTTAACACATGGACCTTTGTGGGGTCATTAGCCCAAACTGTAGCATCATCTGGTCCCTGACCTTCTACTTCACATATGGTTTCTTTTCTACTTATCACACATACACACACCCGCCTTGTGCCTTCACTTGTGATCTTGTCTGTGATGCTGTCCCATACCTACTGCAGTCTAGCAAAGCTCCCTGTTCTATAAAACCTACCTCTCGGGTTCTTCAGCATCCTTAGTCCACCTCTCGGGTTCTTCAGCATCCTTAGTCCACCTCTCGGGTTCTTCAGCATCCTTAGTCCACCTC
>NC_034599.1:96139002-96146586 GCF_900095145.1 Mus pahari
TAGTCCACCTCTCGGGTTCTTCAGCATCCTTAGTCCACCTCTCGGGTTCTTCAGCATCCTTAGTCCACCTCTCGGGTTCTTCAGCATCCTTAGTCTCTGCTTTCAGTGTGACCACCATCAAATCCACACACACACCCCAACCTCAGGTTATTTATAGCATATAAGTGTCACATGAGCTGATAGAGGGGCCATCTCACATTTAGACCACAAAAGCAGAAAGCCTGCTGTAAGCTTGGGTGTGTTTTCTAAGCAGCTGGCCATGCTAGAGACCCCTTGGCCCTCTTAACACCAGGACGATCCAGTTGGCACCCCAACTCTGTCACTATCTTCCCCTCTTTCTTGAGCTCAGTTCTAGTCAACAGCTCCTCCTTCTTGCTGGACAGAGTGTTCCTAGATCTCTTCTCTGTCAGAAGAGCTGAGTGTTTGCCTCCCATGCTTCTCCTGGACCCCTCAGACGTTATGCATGGTTTTCTCTGCCAGTGACTTTCTCAGCTTCCAGCACTCCTCCCTGCCCTCCTGTTAGAATGAGTTACCACCTCTCAGTGAGGTGCCTCCACTCCACTCAGTGTCTTCCCTGACGTGGGCCCAGGGTCGTTCCTTCCTGGGGTAATGGTTCCCTTTGCAGGCCTCAGACACCATAGGTGCCAGGCTCAGTGACATTCTCTCCGTGGCATGTGTCAGCATATCATCCTTGAACTGCCTTCTGTAACTTTGGCTTTTCAAATCCTACTTTTAAGAGTCGTTCTTAAATGCTCGAACCTCCCTTCTAGCCCACCACCCGCCAGAGGTAATGGAAAAGAAAGCTTATTATGATACGGGGGGTGGGGGCAGTGGGCCTGTTTAGAAATTGTTCTTTGAAGCAAATCCCATCTTTGTTGTCAGGAAACCAGGAGTTCGGTTCATAGGAAACAGCAGCTTGATCCACTTGCAAAGGCTTCACCAATATACCAGCAGTCCAACCTAGCAGGGACAGCCAGGCCTCAGGCAAGTCTTCACGAATCAGTGAGAGGGAGCAAGACCAGTAGGGACTCCAGAAGTTCTTGGCTGTGCCTCTCCCAACAAAGCCCAGATCAGTGAAGACTCAAGACGGAGAAGCACAGCAAGCCGCCGTCACTGTCCATTGAGTCCTATTTATGCTCCCCGCAAACATCGTGCGTCCTCCACAGGTCTTGCCTCAGCACGAGTCTTAGCAAAACTCCACTCTGCAGATCGGCCTGTGGAGTCCATGGAAGTGTCAAGAAGCCACGGGAACCTCTCAAGTTCTTTGGTGCATCTCTCTCTGTGGAGTCAAGACAAATGGAGCTCAACAGTGCATGTAAGGCGGGCCAATACATGTGTGTCATTGGCGAAGAGTCCTTCATCACACATCCTTTCATGTGCTTGCTCCAGCAAAACATCTTTTCATCTGTGTCTGCTTCAGCAAAACATTCTTTGAGATAACTGACAAAACCACGTTTCCACCTTGGCCTCCTGTCACCCTTAGTAATTCTGCTGCTCAAGCGTCTACCTCTGCCCCCCCCCTTTGGGTTCCTGTGGTTCCTGTCAGTCTTGAGCACCTGTCCATCGGGTCTTTTCTGTGCTCAACACCTCTGCAGGACCATCTGGCATCCCTCAACCCCAACGTTGACCTTAGTCCCTCCTTAGTCTCCACAGGGCCACCAGGAGGCCACCCCTACTGCTTCCTAGTGCTTCCTGAGCCATCTGTGGGCAGAACTCGTGGTCTCTTGCCAGTTCTCTCCAGACTCCATTGTCCCAGCCAGCTTCCCTCCTCTATGCCCACATTGGTTATATATGGTTTTGGATTATCTGTTTTGATAATCACTCAGGCTCTAAATTATGGGAGATAGTTTTGTGAACTAAGAGGTGTGTGTGTGTGTGTGTGTGTGTGTGTAGGGAATATATGTGTGCTGTCTGTTGTTGTCTTTCCTGAAACAGAGGGCTACTTTGCCCCCTCTGCAATTTCCTTTAGCCTAGAATTTATTAAACATTACTTCTCACTGAGAAAATACACTTATGGAGTTCAATATTCTAAAAGTTTGTATTGGCAAAAAAACAAAACAAAACAACACTAAACTAAATATATTCCAAAGGCTTAGAGGAACGTATCTAGACAGAGTTAGCAAACCTCCAAAAAAGAGAGATGGACTTTTATCCTCAGTATTGACCTGCAGAGGGAGCCATGTATAGGGGTTTGTCTTTATTTTTTTATGAAAACCCTACTGGTAGGGGCCTTTCCCACAGCCTGTCTTTATGGTATCACTCGGCTGACATATACAGCTAGTCCCAAGAGCTGCTTCCCTGGGAGAAGTAGAAACTTCCGCAAATGACCTGATCTCTACCTCCAGGCCTGAGACCACAGGGCGCCTGCTGGGGATGGGCTGCAGCCTGTGGGCTGGGAGCCACTGAGGAAATGGCCCGTGACCTGATAGCAGTCATGTCCTGCTTCATCGGCTCTCTCACAAAACATCACCTAGAATGCTTCTTTAAGAGGTGACACTGCTGGCTGACCCTTCCCTGGGGTAGCCCTGAGCCTACAGCACGAGTTTTCAACAATGGCCTGGCTCCTCACTACCTCAGAAATCTGGTTCCTTGTCACTTTTATCTATCTATCTATCTATCTATCTATCTATCTATCTATCTATCTATCTGTCTGTCTGTCTGTCTGTCTGTCTGTCTGTCTGTCTGTCTGTCTGTCTATCTATCTATCTATCTATCTATCTAACTATTTTTGTAGTGAAATGAGTGCAGGGTACCTTGTTACATAGTTAACAAATACACTTTCTTACCAGGCACAGGCTTCTAGGAAGTTCCTTTGAAATTGTTGACTGAAGTTCTAAAATACACTTATGAACTTGCTACAATAAGCATTTGATTTCTTTCCTGTTTGAGAGGAAATGTCAAACTCTGAATATAGGCTAGGGATTTATGGCTGGGTCAATAAAATCTTAACAGTAAGGGAAAAAAAAAAACTTATTTTTGAAGGCCTTTTCCTATTACAGCAACCCTGTCTTTCAGGGTTATTTTAAAATAGCATTCCTCATGTTAACTCTGCCTTCAGAGGGACAGTAATCAGCTGTCTGCCTCAGCTCTGTCCTTCTCCACTAACAGAGAATGCGCCTAGGTCTTACAGTTCAGTAGTTGTTTCTTTAATAAAGGCTGCACTTAACTTCCTTAGAGACAGAGTCTGTCTCATCAAGCTGCCCTGGCTGTCCTGGAACTCCCTTGGTTGACCAGGCTGGCCTTGAACTCACAGAGATCCTCCTGCTTCTACCTCCCACATGCTGGGGTTAAGGGTGTATGCTACCACTGCCCAGCCCCAGCCCCATAAATTGCTTTTGTCAAGAGTAGTTTATGACAGCAGAAAAAAAAAACCCAGACACTGGCCACCCTCTATCAAAACCTCCAAGAGAGCCAGCCTGGCTCCCTTCTTCACTTTCAGCCTCCCCTCATTCTGGAGACTGTAGGCGACACCAGGAAGCATATCTTTGCTCTCTATGCTACCGGATGTCTGGACCTATTGGTGTGTTTTGTGATGCTGTGGCATGGTACGGCAAGAGAGGGTGCTTTAGCGGGCCCATGCAGAGGCATTTCTGCCCCCCTCACCCCCCCCGGGACCAGCCATAAGATGGGTCTAGTATGAAATGAAGTTTATTTGGGGCATGGGGTGGGATGAGAAAGTAGTGTGGGAAAGTAAGGGGACATAGAGGGATAGAAAGAGACAGGAGACAAAAGGGAAGAGGCTGACCAGGAAGGAACACATGGAGAGAGAGGGGGAGGTAGTGGGGCAGGGAGGGCACACTCCTTTTATAGCAAACCAGGCTCCTACCTGACTGTTGCTAGGTAACTGCTGGGCAGAGCCTAGAAGAGATGCTAACACCTGTCAGCCTGTGCTTTCACATCTGCCTCTCCTGGGGTGGGAAAGCCTGAGAAAGGCCAGCCTGGCCCTTGTTCCTTCTTGCCTTCTCAAGGATTGTGTTTTCTGTCTATTAGATCTGTGGTCTCAAACCGGAGTGGACATCATAGCCACCCAGAGAGTCTGTTTAGACCCAGAGCCCTGAGCCTCACCCTCGAGGCTGGGGTGGAGCCTGCCAGCTAGCCTTGCCATTGTGCCAGGCTGCTGCTGTGTTAGTCTGAAGACCACAATGGCCACCGTGCAACAACTGTCAGCTTTTCTAAAGTCTTGAGAGAATTTTTTTTATAAACCCACCCAAGATACCCTGGCTACCTAGAACACTTATATCAGAATTTTAGACATCAGTATTTTATATGTGTGTGTGTGTGTGTATATATATATATATATATATATATATATATATATATATATATATATATCCTACATAATTCCAATGTGTAGCCAGACTTGATAACTGATATAATAATTCTTTATTCTTCAACTTTTGTTTATGAGAGTCAGACAGACAGACACACAGAGAAAGAGACAGACACACAGAGAGAGAAAGAAAAGGAGAGACAGAGACAGGGAGAGAGACAGATTAAGTGAGCATAGCATGTCCAGGCACGTGTGTTCCATGGTGCATGTGTGGAGGTTGGAGGACAGCTGTTAGTATTTGGTTCTCTTTTTTCCAGTGAGGTGTAGGGATCAAACTCAGGCCATCAGGATTAAGAGGTAAGCACTTCTAATCACCGAGCCATCCTTCCAGCCCACCAGTGTAACAATTCTAATCAAGTTCTTAGTTCAGGATTTGATCAGCTGGGAAGTGTACTACATCCATTCTTCCACATGAGCTATAGCTAAGGTAGGCTTCCTTTCCGCTGCTCATGTTACATTGTTTCTCACTGTTGCTCTGGTAAAACAGGACCAAAAGCAGCTGGGTCAAGGAAAGGTTTATTTCTCCTTACAACTCTGATCATGCTCCATCCCTGGGAGAAGTCAAAGCAGGAACTGAGGCAGGAACCTGGAGGCAGGAACTGAAGCAGAGGTCATGAAGGGTGTGCAGCTCACTGGCTTGCTCCCTAAGGCTTGTTCAGTCTGCTTTCTTATGGAACCCTGGAGTGACACCACCTGTGATGGGCTGGTCCCTCCCTCATCAATCATCAGCCAAGAAAATGCCCCACAGGCCAATGTGATGGGGGTGTCTTCCTAATTTCCTCTTCACAAATAACTCTAGCTTGTGTCAAGGTGACATGAGACTAGCCAGCACACTCGTCCTGATAATGAGACATGATCAAGAAGTGATGGGGGTAGGGGATGATTTCGTCATGAACCCAGAAAGTGGGAAAAAAAAAAAACAACCATCTATCAGAGTACATTTAAAATATTAATAACTAAGAGACCTGGCAAAGAGAATGTACCTAAGTGCCTTACTTTCCAATAGATAATAATAAAGAGAATATTAAAAAAAAAAAAAAAAAGAACTGGGCAAAGATAGCTTTTAAAACAGCCAGATAGAAATAAGGAATAAACAAGTCAATGAATGTGCAGCACATGCACTGCTTAGCGAACCAAACCCAGCTCTGATTACATGGTGATGCTGTGTTTCTGATGGGGAGATCCAAGATCATAAACACGTCACTTCTGCCTGAGTTTGCTAACGTAGTTACAACAACACGGACTTGGCAAACGCCTTCTCACATCTATCAGGAAGCGAAACCAGTCAGTTAAACAGTGCACATGGCAATTCTTCTGTGTAGTGGTAATTTTGGCTAACCACTCTGGCTCCTAGTGGGTCCCACGAGAGCACCCACCCAGGAACTATCTGGATTTTCGAAGAAAAGACACACACACACACACACACTTGAGCACCCGCCAGTTAATTTTAAAATGCCTTGACTAGCTTAAAGGTTGGGCAGTTCTAATCCTTCCCCCTGCTAGAAAACACTCCCCTCCCGTACTTCTGAGTTAACATATTTTAAAATCTATATTTTGTCTCTGCTACCCCAGACACAGTTGGGGAAGTGGCCCATGTGGCCACGTTCCCTGATTCTCACATGTCGGCAGGCATTTAGGTCTGGTCTTCCTTCTTCACTGTCATGGCGATCTCCTCCTTTCTCCTCCTCCCCCAACCCCCCTGCCACCCTTGGTCCCACCTCACTCTACCTGCCCAGCCATTGGCTGTATGGCAATTCTTTATTGCCAATCAAATCTAGCTGAGGGCAGAGACCCTCAGCTTCTGGGAAGAAGGCGGCTTTTGGGAGCAGAATTGAATTGAATTGAGACAGCATTAGAACCAATCCCTCACACTTCTGTTTTGCAGAAGGGAAACTGAGGCACAGAGGGCGCATTTCCCAAACACTTCCGGGACATGACAACCCAGGAGAGAGAAGCTGATAGAGGGTTGAGGTGGGGCACGGAAAGAGGAGATCTCCAGTTCACAGAGTTTGGAGTTTCTGTGATTGCATTGGGTTGGTAGTCATTGTTACCAGATCCTTAAAACCAGAACTGACCAGAGAAGTGACCAGTGATTGTTATTCTCAAGTGGCTGGAAAGCCAGGGGAGCCTGCTGGAGATTGGCATCTGGAAATGGAATAAGGGCATTTGCTACTTACGCTCTGTACCGCGTGTTGCTTATTCATGGTAAATTGATTACAGGTAATAAAGATCCCTGAGAAGTACACGGTGCTCTGAGGTTGAAAAACTGTGTTAGCTGACCCATGTCAGCGTCAGAATGTCTGGGCGGCATTGCGGGTGGAGGGGACCCCAAGATCGGCAGGATTGATTTGCAGAGAGCACTCTGTTCTTCTGAGTCCACAGACTTACAAAAATAGGCCAGTGTTCTAAATGTGCTCAACCCCCACTTGACATACCTGTGAGACGATCCTTCAGAGCTGAGGAGTTTTAGTTGAGATAGTTTGGGAATTTATGCAAGTGGGGGGCTCAGTGCCTCCTAGTGATGGTCCAACCACAGCCTCAATGACAGCACAAGTCTGGACTCGTGAGTGCTGGCAATGGCTTCTGGTCATGGCAGCCTGCTTTGCCAGAGGCTAGCCTGAGAGGAGAAGCCATGTGTCTTAGTCAGGGTTTCTATTCCTGCACAAACATCATGACCAAGAAGCAGTTGAGGAGGAAAGGGTTTATTCAGCTTATACTTCCACACTGCTGTTCATTACCAAGGAAGTCAGGACTGGAACTCAAGCAGGTCAGGAAGCAGGAGCTGATGCAGAGGCCATGGGGGGATGTTCCTTACTGGCTTGCCTCCACTGGCTTGCTCAGCTCTCTTATAGAACCGAAGATTACTAACCCAGAGATGGTCCCACCCACGAGGGGTGTTTCTCCCTTGATTACTAATTGAGAAAATGCCCTACAACTGGATCTCATGGAGGCATTTCCCCAACTGAAGCTCCTTTCTCTGTAATAACTCCAGCCTCTGTCAAGTTGACACAAAACTAGCCAGTACAATTAACTCCTTAACAACTTGACACACAAATACATCACTAGTAAGCCTCAACCCTTAGTTTCTTATTCATCCCCAAGATCTAAATAATTTTAAAAGTCCCACAGTCTTGTATATCAAAGTTCAGTCCCTATAAAATGTTCAAAATCTCTTAACTGTGGGCTTCACTAAAATATTTTCTTCCTTCAAGAGGGAAAAATATCAGGGCACAGTCACAATCAAAAGCAAAAAT
>NC_034599.1:96147776-96154173 GCF_900095145.1 Mus pahari
TCCAGCCTGTGTCAAGTTGACACAAAACTAGCCAGTACAGCATGGGATCATGACTTCTCTTCCTCTCCTGAGGGCTCTGGAGATCCCATGACCACACCAAGTGTCCTTATTGAAAGAACGGCTGCATTGATCATCAGGGTTATATTGAATTCAGTGTGATGGTGGAGCAGACGGTACTCTCCAACGTTTTCCTGGGGAGTAGTTGGAGAACCTAGTGGGATGGATCTGTGGGCTTGGAGGTAGACCTCACCTGTTTGTCCTGTGGACCAAATCTATGCTGAGCATACAAAATGTTAGATGTATCCATGTAGCCTCCACCCCCAAATCTTTAGACAAAGGCCAAACCCAAAATAAAAAGTCTGCTAGGTAAGCTGGGCAGATCCTTGGTATACACATAGCCCCGTTCAGGGAGCTGAGAGGAGGGAGGACATTGACTAGAGCATCATGCACACATGATGGCTGGCTTAGCTACAACCCAGAAGACAGAACTGGCTGTGTCTTGGCCTGAGAGACAGAACAGGTACTCGGATGGGCAGGCCAGCAGGACTTCCTGAGGCAGTGTGGCCTGACCTTGAAGGACATGGCAGCATTCCTATCAGGAACCCCGGCCCTTTGCAGCGCAGCCTCTTGAGACTTGCCTTCGGGGAGAGTGAGGAGAAAGTTGCCACATCTGCCAGGCCTCAGCCCTGGAACGAAGCAGTGATGTTGTTTCTTTCGGCTGCAACCTGTGCTCTGCAGGGCCCAGGAGGGCTGAGCTCAGTTCATAGGAACCATGTGCTCCAATGGGAAGATGACCCAGAAGGACACTGGCCTGGAAAGACGGTTTCCAGCACTCGGCCTTCTCTTCTGTGGACACTCTTCCACAGGTCTCGGTCTCAGACTGTCATTCTCTAAGGCCCTGGAGGCTATAAAGTCTGTGACTGGGATGTGGCAGGACCACTGCCTGATGTGCTGATTTCTTCCTGTGACAAGTACCTAAGGACCCAGCGTGTCTTCTTACCTCCCCAGATCTTCCTGTAATCCTCTTGGCTGAGATAGTTGGGTGCTTGGCTGTGGGGAACCGTAGATTGGAGTGCTGGGGACTATGTGGGGAGAGGCACCTTAAGGAAACGGGTGCTTTTGATATCATCAACAGCTAGGGCAAACCAACACAGCCAGAAGGAGCTGCCTCAGTTTGCCCTGGGATATTCACAGAAGGAGGGAGGGCAAGTTCTGGGGACCTCTTCCCACATCCGCTGTTGCTGGTGCAGTTTCACAGCTACCCTAACCGTCCTGTGCCTGAAATTCCACTTTTGTGCTCATGAGACCTTAGCAGCCTCACTAACTTGATTACCTGTTTGGAATCCTGGGCTTAGTCCCCTGACTCTAGCAAAGTGGTGTAGGACTCTGAGTTTCCTTGCCCCAGCCTTTGTGGCTTCCATGGTCCCGTCCACATTCTTTCCCTCCATTGCTATTATCACCATCACCAACCAAACTGCTCCAGGGCCTGACAGGAAGCCAGTCGGAGATTACAGAACAGATTGGGGCTTCCCCACAGGCCAGTATTCCTCCAGGCAACTTCTTGTTGAGCCTGAAGACTCCAGTAAACCTAATCAACATTCCTGGGCCCCAGCGAGCCAGGCTATTGCTTCTGGCTATTTGCCTCATTGTCTCCTAGCATTGATGTCATCAAACTTGTGATCTTCCAGCTTGTTATCTCTAATAAGATAATGGTATACTACCATCACTAACCACCCACCACTATCACTTCTACCAACTGTGGGTCCTCTCAAGCTCACCAGACTGCGTGACCAAAACCACCAGGCTACAGGACAGAAAGCCCCTGCTACCTCATCTGCTGCATTCTCCTCCTGGCCAATCTGAGAGACCCAACTCTGGGGGGGGGGGGGGAGGCAGGGCGTGGAGCACAGCCCCTTTCTCCTTTCGTACATGTGAGCACTTAAAACTGGCCATGTGCCAGTCAGTCATCCTTGTCTCTGTCCAATCCAGAGGTCGTCCACCCCCACCCCACCCCACACCCCGCCCTCGTCCCTCCAAATAATAAAATTGCTGTAGTGAGAATCAGGTGTCCAGGTGTGCTCTATGCTATATCTGGGTCACTTTATCAACTCTCTTCTCCCTCCAGGCTCACTACTGGAATTTACCAGCCAGTGTCCACCAACTCATCTTTTTAAATATTCCTTCCCCCTGTGGAATCCAGCTGTGGCTTGTACCTCTGGGCCTCTCCTAGCGAGCTGTGGTCCTCCAAATCCACTTGTCCGTCTCCCTGATTTTCAGTGCAGCTTGCTCTGTCGCTTCATTTCTATGATGGATCTAAGAACAGTGGTTGATATCCAGTCTGTTCCTTTTGTGTGAGGATGAGAGAAACAAACCTTTCATGATCTTTGTGTCAGACCGGAAGAGATGCTCAGAGGTTAGGAGCACTTACAGCTCTTGCGCAGGACCTGAGTCTGACTCCATGTACCCTCATGGTGGGTCACACCCGTCTGTAACTGCAGGGAATAAATACCCTCTTCTGGTCTCCCTGGCACCGGGCACACATGGTTCACATACATACATGCAGGCAAAACCTTCATACACATAAATAAAAATAAACAAGTCTCTTTTGAAAAAGCCCTTCTAGAAAACAAAAAAAAAATAGATGACTTTTTTAAAAAACATCTTTTGAAATGAAATTCTCTAAACATAGCTTTGTCATAGCTTTGTCATTTTCTCTGGACAATTTAAGTGGTTTGGACACACACACACTTGTGCAGCCATTACTGTAATCTAATTTCAGAAGACACTCTTTGTCCCAGAAAAAAAAATGTACCCATGCCAAAGATGAAGCCAGGTTAAAATTTTCAGGTGAACAACAAAAGGTTGTTTTACTCTTTAAAAGTGGGAACTTTTTAACTACAAAGAAAGGGGCAGGGAGGAAGGGAAGAGAAAGATGTGAAAGAATGGATTTACTTAAAAACTTGTGGCATATCAACCATCAGCCAAGGAAGGGGCAAGACTCACAGGGCCCAGCCTTTCCCTGTGCACTCTTGCCTTTGTATAGACTCTGGGAGACCAACATCACTGCCTTCATCATTGCTGAGTCTACCTGGTACCAACAGTCGATGGCTCCACTTCCGTGGTCACCAGCTGCTGTGATTCCCCACCATGACGGACATTTATCCCCCAGGAACCATAAGCCAAACAAGCTGTTCTATAAGTTGCCTTGGTCGTGGTGTTTTTATTATGGCAAGAGAAATGTGACTAGCATGTGTACTCACTATCTGTTCGTATATTTCTGTTCAAGAAATGCCTTCCAATTTTTTTCCCCATCTTAAAACTAGTGTCTTGTGTTCTTTTACTGCTATTATGATGAAATGCTCTAAGGAAAGCAATTTCAAGGACAAAAAGGTTAGTTTGAGTCCCAGAAGGGTACAGTCCATCACAGCAGGGAAGTCCAAGCAGCCAGAGGAGCTTGAAGATGCTGAGCATACTGGGTCACAAGCAAGAAGCCATCAGCCGTGAATGCATGGTACGGCTCATCTCCCTTATGCAGTCTGGGATCCTAGCTAGGGAATGGCACCGCCCACAGTAGGGAGGGCTCCCCTATCACTTGATGTGATCATGACAACCAGGGCCCACAGGCATGTTTGGAGGTCCATCTCCCAGGTGCCTCTAGATTGTCAGGTTGACAGCTACCACCAGCTACCACAATTACTTTATTATTTCTGAGTTTGAGATTGTTTTGTTTTGCTTTGTTTTGTTGAGACAGGGTCTCTCTATGTAGTCCTGGCTGTCCTGAACTGGTGATACAGAGCAAGCTGACCTCAAACTCACAGAGATCTACCTCCCTCTGATTCTCAAGAGCCAGGATTAAAGGCGCATGATACTACACCCAGCTGACTTCTTTTATTTATCTCACAATATGAAACTTCTATCAGGCAGATAATTTGCAAATTTTCTCAATTTGTGGTTGCCTTTTTATTTATTTGATAATGTTTTTTGAGGACAAAGTCTTTTAATTTTTATTTCTCCTAATTATTGATCTACTTTATTTACTTATATTTATGTGATGTGTGTAAGACATTGTTTCCTGACTTACTCTAGTTGCTATGTCAGGATTGCTAAGCTTACTCCAGTGCTCCCTCCCGTCTAAGAATTTTACAGTTTAAGTTCAATTCTAAGTATTTTACAGTTCTTAACATTTACACCATGATCCACTTAAACTAATTTTTACATAAGACCTGAAGTGAAAACTAGGTCCTGTGCATATCTCGTTATTCCAACGCATTATTTGTTTAAAATAATTTTGTTTTCCTTTCTTGCTTCTCTTGACTGAAAACCCGAGTGGATCCCTTTCTGTCTCTTGTGTTGATCTGTATGCCCATCTTTTGCCAACACGGTTATTATCTTACTACCATATGTAAGTTTGCATGTGTGGGAGTGCACATGGTCTGGGAGGCCGGAAGTCAACCCCTAGGGTGGTGTTCAAGGGCCATCAAACTTAGGTTTGGGGATCTGGGTCTCTAACAAGCTAGAAACTCTTGGGATGGCTAGCGTTAATTATCAACCTGACAGACTCTAGACTCTGCCCTCCCAGTGTTGGGGTAAAGAGCATGTGCCAGAACACTCAAATCTTTATTCAGATCCTGAGGATTGAACTCACTTCCTCATGATTGCTAGACAAGCACTTTACCAACTGAGCCATCTCCCCAACTGAGCCATCTCCCCAACTTCTGAAATCAGAAAGCATGAGCCTCCGAAGTCTTTTTCAAGATTATTTAAGATATTTAAAATATTTAAGATATTCTGAGCCCCTTGTATTTCTATATGAATTTTAGACTCAATTTGCCAATTACTGAGGTTGGGGGGGGGGAGACCCAACTAGAACTTTGCCAGTGATCATACTGAATCTATAGCTCTAGATGAGGTATTTGTACACCCTCATTCACTGTGAGAGCAATTGAATATCACATATTTAACTTATTACATAATTATGGAATAGATCAAACAAAATCCAGTATCTGTAAATATTATTTACATAGAAAAAATCCAAATAATACAAAGAAAAAGTAGTAGAATTATTAAGCATTTACCAAATTTGCTGGCTACAAGTTCAATATAAAAGAAAGCAATACCATTTATATTAAGAGGGCTGTATACAAGACCAACATACAAAAATCAATTATATCTTATACTAGTGTTTTAGTTAGGGTTTCTATTGCTATAATGAAAACACCATGACCAAAAAGCAAGTTGGCGAGGAAAGGGTTTATTCAGCTTACATTTCCAGATCATGTGATCCATCACTGGAGGAAGTCAGGACAGGAACTCACACAGGGCAGGAACCTGCAGGCAGGATCTGATGCAGAGGCCATGGAGGGTTGCTGCTTACTGGCTTGCTTCCCTGGCTTGCTCAGCTTGCTTTCTTACAGAACCCAGGACCACCAGCCCAAGGATGGCACCACCCACAGTGGGCTGGGTCCTCTCCCATTGATCATGAATTGATAAAATGTCTTACAGTTGGCCTCAACTGAGGCTTCTTTCTCTTTGGTGACTCTAGCTTGTGTGTCAAATTAACACAGAAAGTCAGCCAGTACAACTAGCAATAAACAATGTTTTGTTTTGTTTTGTTTTTCCAAGACAGGGCATCTCTGTGTGTAGCCCTGGCTGACCTGGAACTCATTCTGTAGATCAGGTTAGCTAGCCTCTGCCTCCTGGATGCTGGGATTAAAGGCATACACCACCACTACCCAGCTAAACAGACTTAAATGAACATGAAACAATTCAATTTATAGTAGGTCGCTGGTCTCTTCCCTTCTCATGGTCTCTCTGCTTCCAGGCTCAGAGGAGGCGAGCAGCTCTGCCTCTTTGAAGCCCTTTTTGCCCAGCTGTGTTTCCCCACAGACCCACAACAGTGGCACCAAACAATAATGGATCCAAATAAATCTTTACTCTTTCTAAATTGGTTTGCTCAGGGATTAAGTGTTAAAGTGATGGAAAAAACTGACTAATGGAAGG
Organism: Mus pahari; assembly: GCF_900095145.1. Lineage (NCBI taxonomy): Eukaryota > Metazoa > Chordata > Mammalia > Rodentia > Muridae > Mus > Mus pahari. The sequence goes on from NC_034599.1 coordinate 96,153,777, forward strand.
AATGTATCTTGAACTTCTCTACGTGCACACCTGTTAATAGTATCATGTAGTTTTTCTTTTAGCTTTTTAGATGGAGAACCAATTTACTGACTAGTTTCTTGGTAACACAGTAACATCACAATCTTATATTCTGTGGGTAAATGCAACTTTGTCACCATACATTATTTTTATGCATTGCTGAATCTGATACAGTAGTATTTTTTGGGGGGGGGAGGAGATTATGTTTGTGTGATAGTGGCCCCTAGTTTTCTTTCTTTATACTTTGTCAGGTTATGGTGTCAGGGTTATGGTGTCACCCCCAAAGGAAAAGTGTTTCTTCTTTTGCATATTGGATTTTTTTTTTTTTGATTTTTTGAGACAGGGTTTCTCTGTGTAGCCCTGGCTGTCCTGGAACTCA
>NC_034599.1:96154253-96157953 GCF_900095145.1 Mus pahari
GCCACCACCGCCCAGCTTGTTTTTCTTTTTCTAGAAGAAGGCTAATAGTATTGGAATTGTTTATTTCTAGATTAATTAGTAACTTTGATCTAGAGTTTTCTTTATGGCAAGCCCCATGACTACTGATTAATTTCTCAGAGGATGTAGGACTACCCTAGCATTCTATTTCTTCTTGCTAGGTTTTTTGTTTGTTTGTTTGTTTGTTTTGTTTCCTCTAAGAATTTCAAAGTCATATAGTTTTAATATTTATTATGTTTTAATGTCTATGGCATGGCTATTTCACCCCTTTTCATTATTTTATTGTAGTTTTAAATTTCCTATTCTTCAACAATGGATCTTAGCAAAACTGATCAGTTTTTAAAATTCTATCAAATAATAGTTTTTTTGTCCTTCATATTGCATCTCCTTTTCTACTTGTTTCTTTGTATTCATTTGAATTAATTTTATATCTTTTCCTTATCCAAAATATTTACCTTTTGTGTTTTTAAATATATTTATTGCAGTCATTGTCTTTTCTGTCACATGTTGCTTTGGTTGAATCCCAAGACTTTGCTGTTCATTTTCATTGCTATTCAAAATAATGTCTGATTTCTAATATGATTATTTAACATTTTGATTATTTATAACTTAATTAATTAATAAACAAAAATTCCAGTTGTAGTTTATCAATTTCCAGAATAATTACATAATGACTACAGAGTGATTTTTACTCTCTATCTCCATTCACATAAAATTTGTTGTTTTTTATGGTTTTATGTTAAATTTTAGCAAGTATTCTAAGAGTGCTTGAAAAGAATGTGCATCTATGGTTGTTAGGTGCAACAAAATATGCCCATTGCTACACATTTGCTAATTGCATTGCTCAAATCAGCTCAGAATATTGTTGATGATGGTATCCTAGTGCTGTTAGAGGTAGAGATGAGTTAAAAATAGTCTAAGCCAGCTTCTTCTTTCTTTTCTTTTTAAAAGAATAATTTACTGCTCTCTCTCCCTCTCTGTCTCTCACTCTCTGTCTCTCTCTCACTCTGTCTCTCACTCTGTCTATCTCTCTCATTCTTTCTCTCTCTGTCTCTCTGTCTCTCCCTGTCTCTGTATCTCTCTGTATTTCTGTTTCAGTGTGTGTGTGTGTGTGTGTGTGTGTGTGTGTGTGTGTGTGTGTGTTTCATATGTGCAGGTGCCCATGGCATCCAGGACAGGGTGTCAGATCCCCTAGAACTGGAGTTATAGGTAGTGGTGAGCCACCTTATAATGGGTGCTAGGAATCAAACCCAGGTCCTCTGGAAGAGCTGCAAGTGCTCTTAATCACAGAGCCATCTCTCCAGCCCAGGCCAGCTTTCTTGTCATTGATACTTTCCTGATTCAGTCACTTTCTGCGCCTGTGCATCCATTACTTTTAAGAAGTACCTTGTTTGCTGCAGTCTGACACTTAATTGTTAACCTGTTTCTACATAGCTCACATCTGAGTTCTCACTCCCTGCCCCAGTGCTCCACATCTATTTCCTTACTCTTGTCTGGGCACGTTTTAATAAGCAGAGTTTCAATTGTACACATGTGTGTTGTTAGTCATTCTTCAGGCAATCATAGTCACCTTTGGTTTTCTGAAAATGAATTATTAATCAGCATCTTCACCCACTCCCTGGGCAGTGGCTCTGCAGTTCTCAGATCCATTTGTTCCTTTCCCATGGTTCTCAGGTGCAGTCTGTTCCGCCGTGAGACATTTCCTTCACAGCAGTTAGCGCATATGTGATTGATAACTGGTGATGTCAGAATAATTCATAATGTCTATTAGTCTGGGCACGATCTTCCCCAGTGCATTGGTGTTTTGAAGCTGTAAGGGGCAACCTTTCTTATTATTAAAAATGGAGCCTCAGTAATATGTGAAGGCCTTTAAAGAAAAGGCGGAATGCCCTGTGTAAGTGTTCAAAGTCAATGGAAAAGGGTCAGTAGGTGGCTTCAGCACCTCTAGACGGTTTGGTAATCTACTCGGGAAGATCCCAGTGTAAATGAAGAAGCTGCAGAGATACCTCCTTATGAGTGATGATAATGTTTGCTTGATTGTACTTTTATTATTTATTTACCCTTTTTTAATATGAGGGAATTTTACTTCTTTTCTGTATGTCACTTTATGAATTTCAACATAGCCAGAGGTTCAGGAACATCTGTGCCATCACATAACATCAAAATGTCATCCCATTCCCTCCATGTTGCTTTGATTTTTGAGTTAAAAAAAGCAAACATTCGGTTTGATCTTCTGTTTTTGATTTAAAAAAAAAAAAAAAAGGTTTGTTTTTTTCTTTCTGCTTGCTGATTGCAAGATTTCCCCCCTTGTCATTAGCTTGGGGCAATTGGGTGAAACAATTTCCTGCTGTTTCCTTCCTCAATTCACCGAGTTTCAATCTGTACAGTTAAAATTTTACACCGTTTGGAAAGAGTTCAGCTTCTCGTGTGTGTGTGTGTGTGTGTGTGTGTGTGTGTGTGTGTGTGTGTGTGTGCATGCGCGTGCTTGCACGCACACCTGTCCGTTGTGTTCTGGTCATTTTGAATCTAATGTATAAGATTCCAAGTACAGTTTAAGTTCTCTGGAGAGCATTGTTCTTGGCTTTTAGAGTTAATCAACTCAATTGGGTTTTGCCTGCAAGTTCTGACCCAGCTTCTGGTGTTTGTGTTTTGAAATGAGCTCCATTTTCAAAACTTTGGCGTTGCTAGTGAGGTGCCCTACCCTGGCGCAGCCAGCTTCACCCTTTCTGTGATACCCAGATGTTTTGGTAAATTTTAAGGTCATATCCATTCACTCACAGTTAGATGTAAACATGAGATTCTATAAGCAGTATTAGCATTGTATTATATATAATATTTAAGTATTAACATAATTATATAATGTATATTCTATAATATATGTTTAATGTATAAAATATTCTATTATATGTTACTATATGTTTGTTGGTATATTCTATTACTATATATTCTATTATTATATACTATAATTTGTAAGTATTGTGGGGTTCTGTACCCTTTGCACCCTTCCTCTGGCATCCTGTTTCCCAGAGCCTCTCTTCTTGGTTTTCTGGCTGCGACTAAAGCCCCTCCCTTCTTGGTTTTCTGGCTGCGACTAAAGCCCCTCTCTTCGTTTCCTACTTCCCACCACTGCACTCCTGGCCCAAACGCAGAAAGGCAAGAATGATTGATAGTTTCTCATCCTCTGGGGACAGTTTTGAACACTCTAATAAAAGAACAATGTTCCTGGGGACCAGAGATGGTTCCGTGGTTAAGAGCGCTGGCTGGTCTTGCAGAGGACCTGGATTTGACTTCCAGTACCCACACGGTAGCTTGCAACTCTCTGTAACTCCATTTCCAGGGGATCTGACTCCTGACCTCCTCAAGTACCAGTCCAACATATGCTGAACGTATATATGTGCAGGCAAAACAGTCATAAGCAAAAAATAAAATAACCCTAATTAAAAACTAAGTAGATTGCCCCTCTTCGGTGTCTTTTCCTAAGGATTGTCTGGTAGCAATAGTCACACTTGCTTATTTTTCCTTTTGAGTTGGTATCTTTTGTTTGTTCTTTTCACTAAAATTTCTGATATACGTTTTGGCTGTTACTTGTTATCTGACCTGTATAATGAAAATATTTTTCTCCTAGTCTGTCAGGTTTTTAAATTACATTTATTTGTTTGTGTTTTTACTTTTTTTTTTTTTT
>NC_034599.1:96157993-96159228 GCF_900095145.1 Mus pahari
CTCTCTCTCTCTCTCTCTCTCTCTATCTTATCTTCTAACTATAAATAATCTAAATTTTTCTGGGTACCTTTATAGATTTTTTTTTCTGGCTTTGTTTTATATTTAGTTCTCCGCTTCTCCCAGAGTTTTGATTGATGGAGGGATAATTGTGTTGATGGAGGTGAATTTATCCCACCAAATGACTGGTCAAATATTCCATAGCCTGCTTATTAGCACCAGCCATGATGACAGATACTATAATGCCAGCACTTGGGAGACTGAGGCAGAAGGACCCTGAATTTGAGGTCAGCCTGGGCTACATAGTGAGTTCTGGGGCCAACCTGGACTCCACAGCAGCACCCTACCTCACAAAGCAAAATGAAAAACTCATCTTCTGTACCACCTTTAGTATATTCACTTCTCTTTTATATGTCAGTTCAATTCTGTGTTCTATGTTCACTTTAACTAGGAACTTATTTATACCCAAAGCATCAAACACATAGTTATTGCTTGATTAATATGCTTTCTTATAAGATTAATTCTGCCCTTATGGATTTTTAAATTTTTACTTCGTGAGCCCAGGACTTTACATCAGTCTAATATATTTTTTGGAAAAAAAAAAGCATTTGTACCAAATATGGACAGATTTTTTTTTTTTTTCTTTTTTTTTTTTTTGAGACACAGTCTATCTATGGGCAGGGCCCTGACTGTCCTGGAACTCACTATGTAGACCAGGCTAGCTTCAAACTTACAGAGATCTGCCTTTCCCTGACTCCCAAGTGCAAGGACTAAAGGCACATACCACCATTTAGTAGGCTAAAAATCGCATTCGTTTTCCTCTCCTAATTTTTGTAGTGGGGATTAATTCTTTTTTTCATCCTTATTTTTAAAATGATTTTATGTATATGGATGTTTTGTCTGCATGTGTCTGAGCAACCTGTGAGTGCCTGGTAGCCATGGAAGGCAGGAAAAGATGTAGTATCACTGGATCTGGAGGTACAGATGGTCGTGAGGCAGCATGTAGGTGTTGGGGATTGAACCTGGGTCCTCTAGAACAGCAAGCTGTGCTCTTAGCCACTGAACCACCTCTCCAGCACCCCTTTCCATCCCTTCCTTTCTTTGTCCCTCCCTCCTTCCTTCCTTCCTCTCTTGACAGATGTCTCAGATGGCTGACACAATCCCATGGATTGCACCCAGGACCTTGTATATGCTGGACAAACCTCTGCCAACAGAACTACATTTCTAGCCTCCAAGAA
>NC_034599.1:96159978-96168023 GCF_900095145.1 Mus pahari
TTTTTTTTTTTTTGCTAGTATCTGTTATACAGTCTATCGACCACTTCTAGCATTTGTATTAGGCATAGTAAGCAATTTAGAGATGGCTTCAATAACATGAGAGGACTTGTACGAATTATATGCAAACACTCACGCACTCTGTAGAAAGGACTTTGAGCTTCCAAGGCATAGGAGAGAATTCTGGATCCAAACCTAAGCAACATTGCAAGGACATTTTAGAGAGTTAACATGGTGACATATATCCATGCCATTCAATGCCACGGTGACTGTCCATCATAACAAATTACTTTTTATATACAAGTTGTTGTTACTGTTATATTTATTATTGTGTGTCTCACACACATGGAATGATATCTCATGTGCACAGTCAAAGGACAGCTTGCAGGAGTAGCCTACCTCTTCCCACTGTGGGTTCCAGAGATCAAATTCAGATCCCCAGGCTTATACAGCAAGGGCTTTAACCCACCAAGCCATCTTGCCAGCCCGTGTCCTTCAAAAATGCAGTCTACTTTACATATAAAGGAACGCCAAAAATTCTAAGTAGTATTTTATAATAATACTTTTAAAGGCCCAGAATTAGAAGTCTTACAGATTTTTGGAAAATGGAATAGTAATTTTTCCATTATATTTCCAAAATCATATCTGTGTCAGGCTGCCCTACCTCTTGTTCTGAGAACGTGATTGCTTTTTTACGGGGCTTTCCAATGTATGTGATTTTATTGCCAACAATAACAGATAACTTTGTTTGTATAGTCTGGACGGACACGCCACTTCTTCATTCCTGTTTGAAGACTGTCTAGGACAGTCCTCAAACATTAGTGGGGACAACTTCAATCCGCCCTCACTCATCCCATCAGAGGACTTCATTGGACCATGTCTCTCTGTTTCTCTGTATTCTTTGTGCTTTATTTATCTATTTATATTTGTTTTTTGTTTTTAAAAAGCTAGTCTTCTAGTACCATTCTTGAGTCGATTGGCCCAATTTAGGGGTCTTAGGGCCTCGCAGATCTTTCTTATCTCTTGTTCTCCGTGTTATGTCTGAAGAACTGGAGTGGTCACGTGACGCTCTGTTCCGTGGCTCTCAGACTCTGGTTTTTGCTCAGCAGTCCTTTTAAGCAGCCCTTTAGAGTCAAGCGCAGATAATCCATGGCATTGGGTGTAAGGTCGGTCTTTTTGTTTTCCTTCTCAGGGAGGAGCTGCACCTTGGTGGGGCAGCTGCCTGGTGTAGCGGGAGGGGCGTGATCGAATCCACCCATCTCCGAAAGTGCCCCGCCCTCTTTCACGGGAATGCGGTTTGGGTTCTCTGACAGCCAGTGTGTGGTAGCTTCTTGTTCACTGGCGTTCTCCCAAAGGCATTCCGGCCCATGGCTTGTTAATAACTGTGGCTGTGGCTGAGGCCTCCTGGTGCGACATCTTGTTAATATCTTCCCTCAGAGTGTTCAAATAGTTTCAAAATAATTTTAAACATGATTTTGGTGGAATTTTGTCCTTTTTGTATAACCTAAAAATAACAAGAAACAGATTATTTTTTCCATATGCTTGTGCCTTGCTATAATTTTATTACTAATTTGTAATTATGTTTAACTATCGTTCATGAATATGGGTGGGGCTTAAGGAGATTTGTTTTGTAATCTATTATAGGGTTTTCTTATTAGTTTATTATAGGATTTGCTATTCACGCCTCTCTTCATCCTTTCCTTTTAGATCACCCAAGGTGTATAGGTATAAGTGTACAAATCGACATTTATCAATAATAGATCGTAAGGAAGATCATTTTAAAACAATTCCTTGACACTTATTAAAGACAAAATTATACTAATAGGATGTGTGTATGGAGGTCTAACATGCTCCAGTTTGAAGATCTAATAAACCGGTTAGATACACACTAAGAACTGTCAGTGGAAAAATTTGTCTTTTTTTTTTTTTAATTTTACATAATTAAACCGATGTGTTTCTAAAAGAGCAGAAACGCACAGTAGTGTCAAACTTGAAGCCAAGGCATCTCAGTGAGACCTTGTTGTCGTGTGTGGTGTGCACGGTGCAAGGTGCAAAGCTTCCGGGGGATTGGAGGTTGCCCTGTGCAGCATGGGTGAGCGTGATCGGAAACAGCTTGGGGTTCACGTTGTGTTTGCCTTGGGGTTCACTTTTAGGCCGTGCACATTCAGAAACCTTTAACCTCGGCCAGATTTTCACAACCCCCACAGTGGGTTGTGTGACCTCAGGTGGGGACATGACTTATTTTAAGAAGCTTTGCTATGCCGGGCAGTGGTGGCGCACGCCTNTAATCCCAGCACTNGGGAGGCAGAGGCAGGCGGATTTCTGAGTTCGAGGCCAGCCTGGTCAACAGAGTGAGTTCCAGGACAGCCTGGACTGTACAGAGAAACCCTGTCTCAAAAAACCAAAAAAAAAAAAAAAAAAAAAAAAAGAAGAAGAAGCATTGCTATAAATGCTAAGTCTTGTGATGGCTCCAGCTGATCGTCGTTGTTTTTGTTTATTAGCTTGTTCATTTTTTTTCTTTTGAGTATAGTGTCCCAACTTTATCTTTTTCCTTCAACTTTGCCTTTTAATTTTCTGAACCATGACCTCTTATGGTTGAGCCCTAGTTCCTTAGAGACATTTGAGGGAAGCTGACAGTGTCCCTTGAAGTCTCATTTCTGTAGTAACAGTAACCAGTTGCGATGCACACCTGCGATCTTCAGCTCAGAGTATGAAACATGTTCGGGTGTAAAGGCTTATAATCGCCATGTGCTCTTGTTACTGAGGAGTGTAATCTTTATTACATACCTTATTTAACATCTTATTAGGCTTGTTATTAGACCCCATTTCATGTCACTATGTGGCCTGTAACTTTCTTTTTTTTTTTTTTTTCCTAAAACNTTTTTTTTTTTAATTGGATATTTTCTTTATTTACATTTCAAATGTTATCCCCTTTCCTGATTTTCCCCCTGGAAATCCCCTATCCCATCCCCTTGCCCCTGCTTCTATGAGAGTGCTCCCCCACCCACCCTCTCCCACCTACCCACCCTCAATTCCCCTACACTGGGGCATCAAGCCTTCACGGGACTAAGGGCCTCTTCCCTCCCATTGATGCCAGACAAGGCCATCCTCTCTTACATATGCGGCTGGAGCCATGGGTCCCTCCATGTGTACTCCTTTGTTGGTTGGTGGTTTAGTCCCTGGGAGCTCTGGGGGTTCTAGTTGGTTGATATTGTTCTTCCTATGGGGTTGCAAACCCCTTCAACCCCTTCACTTCCTTCTCCAACTCTTCCGTCAGGGCCCCTATGCTCAGTCCAATGAATGGCTGTGAGCATCCGTCTCTGTATTTGTCAGACTCTGGCAAAGCCTCTCAGGAGACAGCTATATGAGGCTCCTGTCAGCAAGCACTTCTTGGCATCCACAATAGTGTCTGTGTTTGGTGACTGTACATAAGATGGATCCCCAGGTGGAGCAGTCTGTGGATGGCCTTTCCTTCAGTCTGTGCTCCACACTTTGTCTCTGTATTGCTCCTGTAAGTATTTTGTTCCCCCTTCTAAGAAGGACCGAAAAACTTTCTTTAATTCATGGACCCATTTTTCTATTTATTCCTAACTTTCCATTCAGTATTTCACCATCTCACACACATTTCAAAAATGTTTATTATTTTTTTAATTTATGTGCATGCATGTATGCCAGTGTGTGGGTGTGTGAATGCAGGTGCTTGCCAAAGCCAGAGGTCACACACACACACACACACACACACGCATATACATGCACATATGTATACACATAGGCACACAATACACATATACACATGCTTGTATGCCAGTGTGTGGGTGTGAATGCAGGTGCTTGCCAAAGCCAGAGGTCACACACAGTTACACACACACACACACACACACAAACACACACATATATACATATGCACACACACACATGTATATACATATGCACACACCCACACACACACATGCCGAAACACAGTCCAAGAATGGAATTGTGTGAGAATTCTGAGTGCTTGTGAGAAAACTCCGAGAAGACAAGAATCTTGTGACCTCAGTTTCTTCAAAGCACAGAACTGTCCTTGGAATGTGTTTTCGTGCTCCTCCCAGGTGTAGCGGACTGGAGTGAGTTACTCATCGCTATTACTGCTTGCCGCTGATAGTCAACTAAATGTTTGAACTAGCCTTTCTAGGCTTCTGTGGAAAAACATGTTTTTGCCACATGTGGCTTGTCCTTGTGGTTGTGTACAGCTCGACCTCTTGAGAACTTTACTCAGGTGACCTTTCTCAACCCTCGGAGTATAAACTGTCTGGGAGTCTGAGAAAAAAACTGGTTATTGCATGAAACTTAGCCTGTCTGATTTATTGGCTCACTCGTGCGCGTGCGCATGCACACACGCGCACACACACACACACACACACACACACACACTCAAACAATATATTTTGATCTTATTCACTTGTTTTGTTTTTGTTATCGTTGAGTGCTGAATCTTTTTCTATTCTTTTAATTTAAAACTTCTACTTTAATATAGTATTCTTGAAGAAAAAAAAAAAACAGCGTAATTTTCACCTTTTCAAATACAATCTGATAGTCTTTTTAAAATAGCCAAATCATCCCAGGTCACTATCAATAACATCCAGTTTTTGATAATTTCATGAGCCAAAGAACACAGTTGGGTGAAATTTGGTTTGTAGTTACTGTAATGAGGGCAGAGGCAGCACCCTAAAGTTCCCCATGGGGTGTGGTCTCCCGTGTTGTGACGAAGACCTGTTCAACTAGAGCTGTGTCCCTGGTACTCTGACGTGTGAGCTCCAACACTGTAAAAAGCACTGGCTCCCAGCTTCCCTTTCGAGCTGTTCTGTCTCAATAATGATTCCTCCTTGGGTACCAGCTAGAGATGTCTCACTGTGTGCCAGTTTGTGATGTCTCACTGTGTGCTAACTTGTGTTGGCTCACTGTGTGCCAGCTTGTGATGTCTCACTCTGTGCTAGCTTGTGATGTCTCACTGTGTGCTAGCTTGTGATGGCTCACTGTGTGCCAGTTTGTGATGTCTCACTGTGTGCCAGTTTGTGATGTCTCACTCTGTGCTAGCTTGTGTTGGCTCACTGTGTGCCAGCTTGTGATGTCTCACTGTGTGCTAACTTGTGTTGGCTCACTGTGTGCCAGCTTGTGATGTCTCACTCTGTGCTAGCTTGTGTTGGCTCACTGTGTGCTAGCTTGTGATGTCTCACTCTGTGCTAGCTTGTGATGGCTCACTGTGTGCTAGCTTGTGATGGCTCACTGTGTGCTAGCTTGTGATGGCTCACTGTGTGCTAGCTTGTGATGGCTNTGTGCTAGCTTGTGATGGCTCACTGTGTGCTAGCTTGTGATGGCTCACTGTGTGCTAGCTTGTGATGGCTCACTGTGTGCTAGCTTGTGATGGCTTACTGTGTGCTAGCTTGTGATGGCTCACTGTGTACCAGGTTGTATCTCTACTTTCATCTCTTTGTCTCTTGCTTCCACAACTCTCAGTCTCTATGTCTCCATGTCTCCCTAACTCTTTCACATTCAGTCGAGCCAGATATACAGGTCAGAACAGTGACTACTACACAGTGAGCCTGGAAATGGAAGGGGGAATAAGATGGAGGCTTGAAGTCAGGCTGAGCAAAACTTTCAGGGATTGTCCTAACATGGCAGTAAAGAAGAATAACAACAAACAGGGCCTCTCACCTCCACTGTTCTTCACACTTCTGCAGCGGCTGAAGCCTAGTCATACTCTTACTGCGGGGATTTGATTTGTGTGTCTAATGAGGACCAAGGCAATCCAGTTCTTACTTTCTGTTCTGTTTCCACTTCCTTTTGTAGCCTGGTGCCTTTCGAGCTGCAGACCCAGTGCCTTATGGAGGCAAGGGAGAGAGGACACTTGGGCCAGAAAGCAATGCGGATGTGGGGAGACTCTGTTAGACTCTGTTATGCATGGTCCCATGGTGTGAAATGCCTTCTGTCTCCACCACACAGCCATGACACATACATCCATTCCTGTTTACTTATTATTGTGGTGAGAGGGGCAGATAGTTGATCACCTACAGGATGATACAGGGTCAGCCTAAGAGGCAGATGATGCTGGAAGTTGTGGACCGCTGCAGGGCTCAGGAGGATTGGCAGCAGCAGACTCGGCCTCTGGCACTCCCCGGAGGACCAGGGAAGATACTGGCCAGACCTTAAAACGTGAGGGAACAGTGCTGTAGGACAGAGGCAGAGAAAGAAGGTGTTCTAGGCGGAGGAAGCAGACCGCACGGAATGGAGCTGGGCTGGGTTAGGGCAATGTTCAGAGGCAAGCAAGAGGGGCTGAGGCTGTGGGTTGGTGCACAGCACCTGGGCTGCGGTCTGGCCTCATGTCCCTGGCCACCGTGCCTTCCCTGCATTATGGTGTCTAGGGTCTCTGTCATCAACAGGTGACAGACTCTCAGTGTGCCTTTGGCTATGTCAGCAGCAGTCACTCCTCTTTTCTGTGCTCCGTTCCCTGGTCCCAGCCCTCTAACCTAGTCATCAGCCTGGGTCCCTCTCTAGACACTTTAGTTTGTTAATAAGGAAGTTCCCTCAGAATATAGATACCAGGGGTGGGATGTAGCTCAGTGGTAGAGCACTTATCTTACCTAGTAACACAAGGACCCTGGGCTTGGTCCCCAGCACTGGAAATAAAACAAACAAAAATTAATAGAACCAAACTAAAAATTTTTGGAGGGAAGTATTTAAGCCATGTCCGTCTGTCTCTCTGTCTGTCTGTCTGTCTGTCTATCTTGTGCTGGGGATCTAATCCAGAGCCACATCAGGGTCAGGCAGGCACTTTACCATGGAACTTAGTTTATTTGCTCATTTGCTTCTGTTGCTAACAACTTAAAGTCTCGATTACTACACAAGCACCTGCCTGTGCTGGCTAGTTCTTATGCAACCTCGACACAAGCTAGGATCACCTGAGAAGAAGGGAATCTTACATGAGAAAAACGCCTTCCTAAGATTGACCTGTGGGCAAGCCTATGGATAATTTTCTTGGAGTTGGTGTTAGGAGGGCCCAACCCATTATGGACGATCCTGCCCTTGGGTTGGTGGCTCTGAGTTGTATAAAAATGCAGGATGCGCCAGCCATGGGGAGCAAGCCGGTGACAGCTCTCCTCTAAGGCCTCTGCTTCAGTTCCTGCCTTCAGGGTCCTGCCTGACTTTTCTGCACAACAAACCCTAAGGTGAAGCAAACCCTTTTCCTCTCCGGCATCGCAATAGTAACCCTAGCTAAGACGCTGACGGTAGTCATGGAGAGAAGGAGGCTGGAGACTTGACACATCAATCTACCGCCTGGGCATAGAGAAGCCACACAAAACCTCTCTAAGCAGGAAAGAGACACCCAGGTTTGCAAGAGGATATGTAGGAAACAGTGAGACTTAAGTCAGTTTGGAAGGCTGACTAATGAGTGAATAGTCTATATTCTCACCATCCCACTGGTAAGTCTCCCTTTATGATGACTCCCTTATTATGTAGGGGAAGCAGAGAGTAGACGCATGAGACCTGTGGCCACTTTGGCTGATCTGGCTAAGCTCGAGGAAGGGCTCGGTGCCTCCATGTCTTTGGAGGGAAGCCCTGTAGCAGTGGTTCTCAGCCTGCAGGTGGAGATCCCTTTGGGGGTCAAATGACTCGTTCACAGGGGTCACATATCAGACATCCTGCATATCATATATTTACATTAAGATTCATAACAATAGCAAAATTACAGTTATGAAGTAGCAGCGAAAATAATTCAACAATTGGGGTCGCCATAGCAGAGGCGAGGTTGAGAACCTCTACCCTATAGGGTTCCTAGCGGCCTGCTTAGGTGCCCCTTTGGCTTGTTCCCCATGTGTGCTCTGCAGCCTGGTGCATCAGCATCTGGGTGCTGCCTTTTAAATCTGAACTTTAACTAGATCCTCAGCTGCTGGGTCTGCTCATTAAAATCTGGATGTGTGAAGCCGGGCGAGGTGGCGCACGCCTTTAATCCCAGCACTCGGTAGGCAGAGGCAGGCGGATTTCTGAGTTCGAGGTCAACCTGGTCTCCA
>NC_034599.1:96168188-96179210 GCF_900095145.1 Mus pahari
TCTCTCTCTCTCTCTCTCTCTCTCTCTCTCTCTTTCTTTCTTTCTTTCTTTCTTGCTCATGCCATCTTCATAGGAATCTTTTCTCACCCTGCTAAGACAGAGCTAGGCAGTCTTCCCTGAGTGTGCAGAGGGGTGAGATGTCCCTTTATAAAGGGGCAACCACTGGCCCATGCCTTTAATCCCAGCACCCAAGGGGCACAGGCAGGCTGACCTCTGAGTTTGAGGCCAATCTGGTCTACTGCGTAAGTTCTAGGACAGCCAGGATTACATTTCAAATAAAAGGCTTGCAAAAACTGAGAGAGAGAGAGAGGGAGAGAGAAAGAGGGAGGGAGGGAGGGAGGGAGGGAGAGAGAGAGAGTGAGAGAGAGAGCGAGAGCGAGCTAATCCTTTAGCCAGAATGAAGCTGAGGCTGAGAAGGGGGGGCAGTAGGAAGGTGATGCCTAGAAAGTTAGAGCCAGGGTCTCAGGAGTTGAAGGAATGAGGCCTGCTCAGTGCTCACACACTCCCAAGGTGGGGCATCACTCAGTCAGTAGTCCCTAATGGGATCCTTCAGAGACACCCCCTCCACACAGAATCTTGTCTTCTTATACAGCATCTCCCCTCTCTCTGCAGCCAGGACTTGTATGCCACAGAAGAAGCAGAAGACCGAGACAACTCCAGAGTCACCGGCACACTCCTGTCCCATGTGATCACAGCCGGAACACTGTGGAGAGTCCCCCTTCCCCATAGGAATACCCAAAGCACAGAGCTATCTGCCTGACGAAAGCTGGAGAGATGGCTCAGTGGTTAGAAGCACTGGCTGCCCTTCCAGAGGGCCCATGGTTTGATTCCCAGCACCTACATGGTTGCTCCCAATTATCTGTAGATCCAGGTACAAGGGATCTAATGTTCTCTTCTGGCCTGTGAGGGCACAAGGCACACATGTACGCAGACGTGCATACGGGCATAGCATTCACATACATAAAATTGTTTTTATAAAAAAAAAATGCTTTCTCCCATTACAGCTGTTAAAACCAGACCAGAGATACCAGGTCCCTTAAAGCTGTGGCCTCTATAGTGTATCCATCCTCAAGTGGTTCTGGTAAGTACCTGGGATGTTTTACTACTACCCAAGCAGCAAAAGTTTCTAGAAAGATCCAAGCATGGCAACAAGGGACATGTTGGGACCCTTTTTTAAGTTCAGTGCCCATGCATCTACCACAATGACACTGGTGGTACCTTGGCCTGTTTTTAGAAAACCATAGAGAAGAATTTATCTCTGAAGGGGTTTCCTTTGGACTTGCCAGGCACACACTTGGGGTATAGAAGTGTATCTCCTATAGAAATGTCTCATATGCGGAGGTGTAGATGAGGGAGCAGAAAGGCTTGGGAAATTCACTCCCAGGGCAAACCCTTCCCACCTGGGGTATTCAGCAGCCTTCTGTTGTTTCCGGAGTTGATAGGGTCAGAGCCTTGGCCCTGGCAGCCCTAACCAAATAAGCGGGGCAACTTGACCTCAATCAGCCAATTAAGTAGACAAATAAACAAGGACAAGCAGAGGAAGGTGATTGATTTCATGTGGCAAAAGAGGAAGAGGAAAAGGCAAAGATGACCCTCCCCCAGTCCATCTTTGGGGTCCCAACATGAACCTGGGGTTTAAACAGAGGGCAAGAGGTCTTTGTAACGAAGCAGTCCCAGGAAGGGTGTGGTCCGTCCCATCCCTGAGCGGTCATTGGCTCCAGTCTCTCGTTCAAGGTGGTCTGGCAAGTTTCCCAAATTATGTGAAACCTCTTCCCTGGCTGCCTGGCACCCATGCTTTGACTTTTCCTTCTTCTAGATGTGACTACTGGAGAACTGCCCATTTCCTGGGACCCATTATCTGCATAGTCTGGAAAGGGCAGGGATTGTCTCTTTAGAACTCTCCATGCCTGTCAGGACCACCTGGACGCATTTCTGAGGCCAGCTGTGTCTCCAGCCAGTTCTGTACAGAGTCAGATGCAGCTCAGCCCCACCAGGACATGGTGTGAAACAGAGCTGAAGACGGAACAAGCCTGATGGGTCCCAGGTGCATTTTGTTGTCCCTTTATTCTTGTTTCTGGTTTTTTTTTCTTCCCTCTACCTCCCTCGGGATTACCTCCTCTTTACCCTTTCGACAAACTTGAGAAATTAGTTACTTTTATCGCTGTGACAAAAATGCCTTACAAAATCAGCTTCACCGACGGTTGATTTGGGTTCAGTTTGGAGTTAAAGTCCATCATTGTAGGGAAAGTACGGTGGCCGTGGCAGGCACAGCGGAGGTGTGGTGGGGGCATAAGGTGGCTGGCTGGTCACATTGTGTCTAGAACCAAGAAACAGAGAAAGGAATGTGGTACCCAGCTGCCTTCCCCTTTTGCCCCTTTCATTAAGCCTAGCATCTTAGCCCATAGGGTGGTGCCACTCACATTTATAGCCCATAGGGTGGTACCTCCTCAGTCAGGGCTCCCTGGAAACCTTCTCACAGACACCCTCAGAAGCGTGTCTCCTAGGTGATCCCAAATCCCCCCCCCCACACACACACATCGACAACAGAGGCTAACATCACACTTGGTGAGAAATGAAGTGGATTTACATCTTGCCCCAGGAAAGGAAGTGAATTAAAAGACACTGCTCATCTACACAAAGCCTTCTTGTCCCCCAGGGTAAATGTAAGGAGGAGGAGGAAGAGGAAGAGGAGGAGGAGCTAGAAGAGGAGAAGGAGGAGGAGGAAAAAGAGGAGGAGGAGGAGGAGGAGGGGGAGGGAGGGGGAAGAGAAAGAGGAGGAGGGGGAGCGCTTTTGGATGGGGGCTGTGATGTTCCCACGCTGTACAGATAGCTGTTGGCTAATTAGCTGCAAGTCCATTCGGTTAGAGCCTGTGTTGGTTGGTTGAGAGCCTCTGGACCCAGCATGGTACCCGATACAGGACACATATTCAGCCAGCGTTACAATGACTTCATAACTAAAGACCTTATGCAACAGCAAAAAAATGTAAGGGGCACTAATGGGAGTACTTCACCCTCCCAGCCCACCTGAGGGGGCAGGGGCTCCTCAGCCTTCTCTTCGTTGAAACCGAAGGCCCTGCTCTAGGACCTCTGTCATGAGTGACTGACCTCTGAGTCGAACAGATACCACCTTGGGAAATTCAGCTGGGTCCCCTCCCATTCCCTGCCCCCAAAAGATCATCCCAGTTGGGACAGTTTACACAATAGATGTCCCCTACCACCCAGCAACTCTGCATGTGGCCTTAGGAAGAAGCTAGAGCATATGGACTGGGGAAGGCTAAGAAACCCTTATCCTTGTTGGGTAAGGCTTTCCAGATGTGGACAGTTGTGGGAGGAACACTGCACCTCTGAAAGTAACCCCTCAGTCATTTGTCCTTTACAGAGATGTCTGGTGGAGCCCTGCCTAGGTTTGTCATTGAGACCTTGGGAGGAATGGTAGACATTGCTGTGTTTTCCCTCAGGGAAGGGATTTTAGCAGGAATCTCACATCACCTAGCCTCAGGCGGTTGCTTCCTTCCACATACTGTGTTCTGCTGCACACAAGTTCTGCCTGCTTTCTCGAGACAAAGACTGGCGTTCAGATCCATCCACATAGACCAGAAGCCCTTGAGTGTCTCGCTCATTTGTTGACTCATCCCCCACCACCCCCATTCTATATTCATTTACTCAGCATGCACCTGGTGTCAGAGGCAGAGAGACAGACAAGGTCTGTGTCTGCAAGGGCCTGAAGGTCTGGGCAGCAGACGGACACAGGAGCCAACGGGCTCTGGGTGGTGCAGTAGTCCGTTCTTTTCCAGGCTCTGAAGTGGTCAGCCCTCAAAAGTATTGAATAGTCACAAAGAAGAGGATATGATGATTAATTTTCTGTTTCAACTTAACTAGGCTAAGGGATGTCCAGAGAGCTTGTTAAACATTATTCCTAGGTGTGTCTGTGAGGCTGTTTCTAGAAGAAACATTTGTGTCAGAGACTCTATATATAACCCCCCTGGCCAATATGAGTTCCAATACACTGAGAATCAGAATAGGACCAAAAGGCCCAGGAAGACATCCTCTCTCGGCTTCAGATGCCAGCACCCTTGGTTCTTAAATCTTGGATTTAGACTTCAAAATTCTATAGGTTCTCAGGGTTTAAAACTCAAAAGTATATCGACATTCCTTGTTCTCTGGGTTGCCGGTCAAAGACCATGAGACCTCTCAGTGTTGGTGACTGCGTGAGACAATCTTCCCTAACAAGTCTCTTTCCACGTGTCTAAGTTTAGCCTGTTGCCTCTGCCGTTCTCAAGAATCCTGAGTACGGTGGGGATAGGTAGGCAGGTCGGCAGACGCGAAGAAGGACACACGGACGGCGCTCTAAGACCAACACCAAGCAGCTGTCTTTCAGAAATTCTGTGCAAGATGAGTGTGCATTTCCCAGTGTTCCCTGTCTCTGGATGAGGCCTTGAGACTAGCTCTGGCTAATGTAGTATCACTCCTGGCCCAGTGCCTAGGCTAACCCCACAAACTCTTTTGCTGTCATTGTTGTTGTCTGGGACCAGATCTTTCTGTTATGTAGCTCCGGCTGTCCAGGAACTCAGTATGTAAACGAGGCTGGCCTCTAACTCACAGAGCTCCGCCTGCATCTGCCGGGACTAAAGGTGTGTGTCACCATGCCTGACTGTCTCATGAACTCATCAGCTGCTTTAGGTCTTTTAGCTCCCTGAAAACCGACCAAGGACCTAGCCGAGGTGACTAAGAAGTCACAAGCTAGGGGTGACCATTCAACCAGGAACACTCACTGTGTTAGAGAAAAACAAAAACAAAAACAAACAAACAAACAAACGACTCACAAAACTATCTAGCTCCTTGACTTGTAAAAGGGTGATTAAAGGCAGTGAGGGCTTATTGGGATAAAATCCCAAAATATAAACTGCTGGCTTAGTAGTGGGTTGTAACAGTGAGGGAGCTGGGGCTGGAGTCTGGAGAAGAGACCCCTGATGTCAGAGGCAATTGTTTGGTAGAATTAGTGCTTTGTCAAGAGAGAGAGAGAGAGAGGAAGGGCACACACTACTGGACCCTCAGGAACAGGAAGGAGTAGGGTGAGCAGCGAGCTGGGTAGTGGGCACAGATGTTATTGCGTGGGCTGGCAAGGCATGGCAAGAATGTTGCTTGCTAAGAAAAGAACCAGCCATTATCAAAGTAGAAGTACAATAAAATTGAGACACTCTAAAATAAGAGGGGAGTGGAGAGATGGGAAGAGTATTTTGAACCTCTAAGAAGGAATAAAGTGAGTTCTGTGTACCAACGGCTCAATAACACATATTACTTAATGAACATAAATAGATAAATTTCCTTTTGTTTGTTTGTTAGTTTTGTTTTTAGTAAAGCTTAAAATCTTGGCGCTTACTGTGGTACAAACACAAAATAAGAACAGCTTTTGGACACTGGAGTTCATTGTAATAAGGCTGTACTTGAATGTCCCTCACATTACCAAAGGATTTTTACCTCCATAGTAGATAAGCTAAGCGTTGACAGTTCTGCTGCGCCAAGGAATGAATTGTAGGCAGGGGTTTTGGATACAGATTTCCTGCTACGGTCAAAGCTATTTGACTTGAGTGATTGTTGTCATTCTCAGCCCACAGTGAACAGGTTACATTCGTTTAAGAAATGGTGTGTGTATTAAGATGTTCTGTCCATGAGATCATTCATCAACTGTTTCAATGAACAACTGTTTCTGCTTGGAGAGGGTAAGATTCTGGTTCATTGGCTGTGATGATTTTGAAAAGCACTTGGCAAACATTTTAATTTGGATTTTTTTTTTTTTTGTCAAGATGGTTCTGCTGAGAGACAGCAAGCGGTGGACGTGAGAAAAGAAAGACAACGTTAAGCTTCAAGAGCATGAGGAGAAAGAATGTGTTGTGATTAATACCCGGAACCAACTCAGAGAAATTAGCAGTTGAGTAAGTGCCTGAAGGAATTACAGTTCGTAATCCCAAGCCACGACCACAGTGCAGCAGAAATGGCTCTGTCTGTTCAGGACAAAACAGACAATCAGTGTGATGGTGGAGGAAGAATGGGAAACAAGCCTAGGCCACTCATTTCTCCGAGCACAGAACATTTTGGGATCTCCTCTTATCTTTCAGCTGCCAAGGTGTTCACAGCGAGTTCCAAGCAAACAGGCCATTCCCAGGGGACTGAACGAGTTGCCTCCCTACAGCTTTTGACTCATAAGGTCTCAGGACATACATCACCACGTGGATGACTAACAGAGCCGTCAGGCTTATTCCATCAAAAGATGGATATCCGAGACTCCCAATGCTGAGCGAGATGGGTTAATGAACTGACCAGGTTTAGTTCCACCCGAAACAGACAAAACTTCTTGACAAATATGTAACACAATCTCTCTTAAAGCATTAGGCATTAAGCAATTAGGAGCCGTAATCTCTAACACGAGAGAAACGGCTGAGGTGCATCTCACCATGACAAGCTCATTCCAGAAGGATGACCTAGGGAGGACTAAGAGAATCTCCCTAAACTGAGAAGATAGGACTGGAGCCTACGAAGGCTTGACTTTGCAGAGGACATCATTAGCAAAGAGAAGCTGTAGGAAGAGAACTCCAGGAACACACAGAAGGTCCCTCAGGTTTTTTGAGCCACTTGAGGCAAGTAGAGATTATCCCACCCCACCCACTCCCCAAAAAAGACCAAAGCGGGGAAATCTTTGTAGCCCAAGGAAAGAAAACATTCTAGCTGTGCGGACCAGACTGGAAACTTTTACAGTTAGGCAGACTGCATGGTGCCTGCTTCAGTGACTAGAAAAAAATTAGCCCCAGACTGAATGCTACTCTGATTTTAATATAATCACATTTAAAAGCAAATCTTAAAAGAATTAATCATGGAGTTGGACAGGTGGCTCGGAAGTCTAGGGCATGTACTACTCTCTCAGAGGACCCAAGTTTACTTTCAATACTCATAGCAGGGGCCTTGGCCCTCCCACCCCATAACTCTGGCTCCAGGGAATCCAATGCTATTTTCTGGCATTTTCTGACCTCTCTGGGCACCTGTACTATTGTGCATAAACCCACACAGAAGCACATGAAGTATATACATAATTAAAAATATTTAAAAAAAAAAAGAAACAGACTTAATCATATCTCATAACAACGTTCAAGCATGTTTATAGGAAGACCAAAACGTGTAGTCCCTGGCATGGTAATATTTACATGCTGGCATACACGCAAAGATGATCAGATACGAAGAGATGTAGAGAGATATGATAATTCATGCTGAGAAATGGTTACCAGTTAGAACTAACCCAGAGCTTGCATAGATGATATGATCAGTGGGCGGAGACCCTCACACATCCCTTCACTACACCTCGGGGAAGACAGATGGAGGAGCAACTGAATATACATACAAAAGAGCTCAAAGATCCAAACTGAATGTACAGGCATGCAAATGCCCCCAGCTGAGGTTTATTTGCTATTAGATATGGTGGATTAGATGTGAGAGGGAGAAGATAAGGAAACTGAAGACACCTGGAAACACAAAGGAAACACACACACACACACACACCAAAACAACCCCCCCCCCCCGTGAGCTCCAGGGTAACAATGAATACCCCAAAGCACATGCCACTGGAGACCCCAAAGAAGTGATTCTGTAATCTACTGACTATGAAAACCACGTTAAGCACTTCTTGATGCTCCAAAAATGACATAAGAAGTCTGAACCTTAGCCCAAGGGAAGAAAGATAGCGGATGGCTTTCTTATTGGAATCTACGAGAGCCAGAACAACATTCTTTTGTGCAGAGATAAGAGTGTTTCTTACCTACTACCAATGTCTTTCAGTAATGGAGAAATAACCTTTTCAGGTATAAAAAAAAAAAAAATCCCAAAAGAAGTCATTGCCAAGTGCGAAGTTGCACTGCAAGAAAGATCAAAGAAGTCCTTGGGACCGGAAGGAGTGTGCCTTTGCACAGGGGAATGAAGAGCCCCAGGACCGGCCATGTCCTGAACGTAAAAGGGAGCTCTTGGGCTCGCTGAGCCCTGTAAGAGGAGCTTGTTTCATTAAATGAGAAAAGTATTAGCATTTCTAATTGTGAACAGTGATGGGCTTCCTCTTCTGACCTGTTGATGGTTACTTTGAGGCTGTGCATCCCTGGCTCTCCTCCCTCTCCTCCTCCCCTCCCGCCCTCCCCTTCCTCTCCCTTAGCAGTTGGCCTTCTAGGATACAAATAGCCCATGGATACTTTAAAAGGTGCTCAATATCCTCAGCAACATTTTCTTTTCTTTTTAGAATAACATTTTAAATTTACTTTTGGAAATTTGTATACATGTATACTTGGATCCTATCTAACCCTCTACTTCCCCCTTCCAGCTTTCCCAAGGACCCACCACCCTGTCTGCCTTCAAATTTCATGTCTCTCTCTTTCTTTCTTTCTTTCTTTCTTTCTTTCTTTCTTTCTTTCTTTCTTTCTCTTTCTTTCTTTCTTTCTTCCTTCCTTCCTTCCTTCCTTCCTTTCTCCCTTTCTTCCTTTCTTTCTTTTTGTTTTTCCCTTTCTTCCTTTCTTTCTTTTTGTTTTTTGTTTTATATGAATAGCCCTTTGCGTTGAGTTAGTGCTGACCATATGCACATGAAGGCTGGGCCATCATTCACTGGGGCATGGATAGTCCTCCAGTGACTACATTTTCAAAGAAAAGTAACTCTTCCTCCCTAAGCAGCTGTAAAATGCTAATAGCTGCTCAGCTGGGGGTGTGGCCTGAGCCCTCCCTCACCCGTGATGGAATCCTGAGTGGGTTGTTCTCGGGCAGGACTTGTTCAGGCAACCGTCCACATCAGCCTTTCTTGGCTTCTCTTCCTCCTCTCTGGCTCTTACATTTTTTTCTACCCTTCTTTGTTATTTCCTGAGACTTGGATTGGCCAGGGTGGTTGACATGAGTGACCTGTTTATGACCGAGTATTCGAAATCACTAACTCTCAGCACTTTAGCCAGTTATGGATCTCTGCATTAACCGCCGTCTGCTGCAGAAGCGTCTCTGACCAAGGCTGAAAACATCACAAACTTACAGGCATAAACATCAATATTAAGAAAATAGTTTGACAATATGACCACTTTCCAAAACACCACCAGTGGATTCCCTAGGGCCTGTGATCTCCACAATCACAGGCTTTTGACCAGGTTTATAGTACCACACATGAATTCACGTCTGTGGAGAAGGTCTCAAGGCCTGTCGCAAAAGGGTTGGTTACCCCGATAGCCTTCATACCACTATTGCAGCAGTGGGCACATCTTGCCTCATAGTCTGATGCCAATGCAAATTTAAATGATTTTAGGACTCTGTGTCATCCCAATAAGAACCACTACCATCAAGAAGACAAACAGTAATACTCGAAGATGACGATGTGTGGAAAGAAACCTCTCACTGCTGCTGGGAGTGTGAACTTGCGCATCCATCATAGAAACAGTTTGTGTAGATTTCTATAAATAAATAAATAAGCAAACAAACAAATGATAGATAGATAGATACATACATACATACATACATGGATAGATAGATACATACATACATATATACATACATACATACATACATGGATAGATAGATACATAAATACATAATGCATGGATAGATAGATAGATACATACATACATACATGTATAGATAGATAGATACATACATACATACATGTATAGATAGATAGATAGATACATACATGCATACATGCATGGATAGATAGATAGATAGATAGATAGATAGATACATACATACATACATACATACATACATACATACATGGATAGATAGATAGATACATACATACATACATACATACATTCATGCATGGATAGATAGATACATACATACATACATGGATAGATACATACATACATACGTACATACATACATACATACATACATGGATAGATAGATAGATACATACATACATGCATGGATAGATAGATAGATACATACATACATGGATAGATGGATAGATACATACATACATGCATGGATAGATGGATAGATACATACATACATGCATGGATAGATAGATACATACATACATACATGGATAGATGGATAGATGACAGACCCTTTGTATAATATTACCCCATTCCTAAGTACATATCCAAAGGACTTCCTATTCTACCACAGAGGTTCTCACTTCTCTATTCGCAATGGCAAGGAGATGGAAATAGCTTAGATGTGATGAGGGCTAACGAACATGTGGTATATATATGCAACGGAATTTTATTAAGTCATAAAGAAAAAATGAAATTATGAAAATTTCATGGAAGCTGGGTGGGTCTGGAAGTTATTGTATTAACTGGGGTGAAGACAGAAGGACAGATACCACATGTTCTCTCGCAGAAGCAGATCCCAATTTCTAATTGTTATGCTGTGTATTTGTGTGGGAGTGAGCGTAGATACAGGCCATGAATTGAGAAGGGACCCTGAGAGAGACAAGGAGAGTTGGAGGGAGAAAGACAGGGAGGGAAAGAGAGCATATGTGATGTGGACGTGGGGAGGGAGCTATTGGGCATGGAAAAGTACCACAGTGGGCTATGAGGTGGGGGAGGGGAGCGGGGAAGGAGGGTCAGCCAACGCTAACTGTGTATGAAAATGACATTAGGAAACCCGTTACTTTGTATGATGATTTAAAATCTCCCTTCTCCTTTCCTGCTAAAAGAGAGTTGTGTGTGTTGTGTGCACATGTGTGTGGAGGTCAGAGGTCAGTCTCAGGTGCTCTTTCTTAAGATCCACAGGGTCTCTCAGTGGGACCTGGGGTTCACTGATCGGTTGATCAGTTTAGGCTGCTTAGACAATAAGCCCTGGTGACCCTCCTGTCCCTGTGGTCTAAGTGCTGGGACTTCAAACATACATCACTGCATCTGGCTTTTTATGTGGGTGCTGGAGACTAAACTCAGGCTCTTCTACTTCTGCAGCAAGCACTACCAAGTGAGCCATCTCCCCAGCCTCTAATTCTGTTCTCTCTCTCTCTCTCTCTCTCTCTCTCTCTCTCTCTCTCTCTCTCTCTCTCTC
>NC_034599.1:96180150-96183036 GCF_900095145.1 Mus pahari
TTTTTTTTTTTTTTAAACTATAAAATCTCTCTCAAGAAATGCTACGTGGCAGTTCCTCTGGTAAAAGCATCTGCCCACAGAAAGAAACAGTGAAGCTGCTATGACTGTACTGTGCCGAGAGCATGTTCTACCCTTTCCAGCCGGCATCTCCACATGCTTGACCAACTGACCACAGCAAGGAATTTCCCATGACACACTTAGTCACGTGGATGCTTTTGTGGCACTTAGCAGTTTAAGTCCACCAATGATGTACTGGCTTAGGAGCAATGTGAGGAAGCCTACAAGTGTAGATCCTCTGTAGGATCGCTCAGACTCAACGAAGATTATCTTCTATGAGCCACAAGTCACAACAATGTCCGGCCCCCTGCTCAGCGTCCAGCGTGCCTGAAAGCAGAGACAACCTCACTCCATCTGTGCGTAACCCCTACGTGACACTTAGGAAAAGCAGCTAGGTAGCCCCGTGACATCCCCAGCTCTGGTTTCTTCTGCCTCCCAGGAATGTGGTCAGCTGGAGGCATTCCTCAGGGTCACCAGTCCCTGCCCTTATGAAGCAACAACAAGCCATTCCTTGGTGTTTATAGAGCAAAAGCCACAGTTTGAGGACAACCATGATGGATGTGAAAGAAAAGAGTAAGTCCCATTGTTCCCTTGTTACATCTGAAGAAGGGACGTCGTTCCTGGAGAAAATTAGCAAGATCAGGACCCCGTAGCCCTGACTGCTAGGATCCCCAGGTGCTCCAAGCAGCAGCACCCACCTCCCACCCCCCACCACTACCTGGTGCGCTCGAGCCAAGCCCTGCCCATGGGCAGCTCCAGGGAGAGATAGACAGCATCCTTCTTCAGGCGCTGGCCACAGAATTCCAGGAAGAGGAAAGCAGGAGGCAGAAGCCAGGATGGTTCACATCCAGAAAGAGGAGGAGTCAGCTGGGTGAAGCTTTTCTGTCGCTAATGTCCTAGGGGCCAGAGTGCAGGGCCTTTGTATGGATAGTCGCCTGCAGGCTTGAGCTCAAGCCTGAAGTTAGCCGGGCAGTGTCCCCTTTCCCAGTGGCCTCAGGGAAGAGTGCACTGTATTTGTTTGTATTTGTATATACAATACGTCTGGTGCACACAGACTAACACTGGGTGGCGCAGTGGTTAGCGTAGCTGCTGTGCAAGGATAGCGTGTAAATTCATGATGTGCTCCACTTTTTAAAAAAAAATGAATTCTTTTATGTGTATAGGTGTTTTTAACTGTGTGTGTGTGCATCATGTGCATGCCATGGAGGTCAGACAAGAGCATTAGGTCCTCTAGCACTGGAGTTACAGATGGTTGTAAGCATTGTGGATGCTAGGTTCTCTAGAGGCGCAACCAGTGAGAGCCTGGGTTCTCTGGAAGAGCAGCCAGTGTGCTCTTACCCATTGATCCATATCTCCAGGCCAAGTGTCCCATAGCGTTAACAAAGCGGCTGGCATCTGAGGCAGGACAACGAAGGTTGGTCACCGGCCTCCAAGTGCATGTATACACATGTGCACCTGCAAGCATCCACATAGAAACACACCACACACACACACACACACACACACACACACACACACACACACACACACACACCACAGGCAGAGAAGGGATTTAGTGCCTACCCAGCACCGAGCCTCATAAGATCTCTCTGTTCTCATCACCGTCACTATCACTGACCTCTGTTCATTCATAAAGACAATTACTATCTGATGGGCAAGAGACTTGTCAAGCACCCGGATAAACACAGTCCCTGTCAACATAGAATTTCTTCATCATCCCCAAGAAATTCTATAACCCCCCCCCCAAGTAACGTCTTCCCCCACCCCCAGCCCAGCTCTCAGCCGCTGTAGGTTTATTTTGTCCTTATGGAAACTCATGTAAGCGAATGAGTATAGTGTATGTTCTTCTGTGTCTGGCCTCTTGAGCGCAGTGTAATGTAGGGAATTGGTAACTGATTGTTTTGACTGCTGAGTAGTATTCCATGGTAGACATACACTACACTTTCTTTTTTTTCTTTTTTTTTAAATTTATTTATTTATTATATGTAAGTACACTGTAGCTGTCTTCAGACACTCCAGAAGAGGGCGCCAGATCTCATTACGGATGGTTGTGAGCCACCATATGGTCGCTGGGATTTGAACTCAGGACCTTCGGAAGAGCAGTTGGGTGCTCTTACCTGCTGAGCCATCTCACCAGCCCACACTACACTTTCTTTATCCCTTTGTCTACTGAGGATAATCGGGTTAGGTGTAGTTTGGAGGGTATTGCAAGCACAATTTTTTTTTTTTCCCCGAGAGGGTTTCTCTGCATAGCCCTGGCTGTGCTGGAACTCACTCTGTAGACCAGGCTGGCCTGGAACTCAGAAATCCGCCTGCCTCTGCCTCTCAAGTGCTGGGATTAAAGGTGTGCGCCACCACTGACTGGCTCAAGCACAATTCTTAATAACTGTGAGCAAGACTTTTGCTGGATTGATGCCTTAATTTCTCTCAATGCCTAGGGATGAGTGGAATTATTGGGCCATTTCTGCCAGGGTAGGTTTAACTGTAGAAGAAAACTAGACTCTAACGTGTAACAATCTTATCATCTTACACTCTGATGATGTAACCTCTGATATCACCAAGTTTTAAACTTTAACTTTCCACTGGATACAGAGAGGAATCCTGCAGGGGTTTTAACCACTCTCCCTTGATTATAATGGTGTCGATACTACATGTGTTTATTGGTTACCTGGACGTTTTTTAAAGTATGTCTAGATTTTTTATCTTTATTGTCATATAATTGAACTGAGATTTTAAATAAATACCAGATACAAGTTAGTGTCTACTTTATACACAGAATAGACAGTATTTTGCTTTTTGAAATAGGGTTTCTCTGTGTAGCCCTGGCTG
>NC_034599.1:96184416-96185884 GCF_900095145.1 Mus pahari
GCCATCTCTCCAGCCCTGGTTTTAGGTCAACTAGATACAAACTAGAGTTATTTGGGAAGAGGTACTCTCAACTGAGTTTGGGTAAAGGCAACTCTGCAGAGCCTTTTTTTTTTTTTTTTAGAAAAATTAATGATTGATATGGGAGGATTCAGCCCACTAAGGGCAGTGCCATCCCTTAGGCTGGTAGTGCTAAGTTGTATATATAGGAGAGCAGACTAAGCAAGCTGTGAGGATCAAACCAGTGAGCAGTATTCCTCCACGGCCTCTGCTTCAGTTCCTGCGTCTTGCCTTTTGGTCTTGCTCTGGCTCCCCTTGATAATGGACTGTGATATGAAAGTGTAAGCCAGACTAACCCCCAGTACACATCGCTTTCGTTCCTCAAGTTATCAAAGCAATTGATGCCCCGATTGAGACAACTCTCTAATCTTTCTCTGATCTTGGGCCTTGGATTTACAACATATCTGAAAATCAAATGTAATACCAAATCTGTCAACGGATATATCTTTAAAAAGATTATTTGGGTTTGTTATTGTAGGTCCTTAGCATTTCTATATATATATTGCTCTTAGCTTGCCTATTTCTACAAGGAAAACCCATTTGAATTTTTTATTAGAATTTCATGGGTCAAATTGGAGAGAAATTGATGTTTTAGCAACATAAGACCTTCCAGTCCATTAACATGGTATATCTTCCCATTGATTTAGACTCTCTTTAATTTTTACTAGAGATTTCCCATAGTTTTCAGAGAATAGGGCTTGAATATACTTGGTTTAAATGTCTCTAAAGAGTACATATTTCTTTAGACTACTTAAGGGTTTTTTTTTTCCAGATGTTTATTACTGGTATACAGAAACAAAATATTTGTATATATTGACTTTGCCTTTAATAACCCTTCTCAATCCTGTTATTGCCATAGCAACTTTCTAAGATGAACTGCTTGGGATTTTTGGTGATTACTATTTGCAAATAAAGACAGTTTTACTTCTTCATTTC
Source organism: Mus pahari (assembly GCF_900095145.1). Taxonomy (NCBI): domain Eukaryota; kingdom Metazoa; phylum Chordata; class Mammalia; order Rodentia; family Muridae; genus Mus; species Mus pahari. The sequence goes on from NC_034599.1 coordinate 96,185,410, forward strand.
TAGTATTTATTCTTCTCCTTTCTTTCTTTCTTTCTTTCTTTCTTTCTTTCTTTCTTTCTTTCTTTCTTTCTTTCTTTCTTTCTTTCTTTCTTTTTTTCTTTTTTTTTTGAGACAGAGTGCCTCTGTGCAGCCCTGGATGTCCTGGAACTCACTTTGTAGACCAGGCTGGCCTCGAACTCAGAAATCCACCTGCCTCTGCCTCCCAAGTGTATTCTCTTTTCTTTTTTTCTCTTTTCTTATATCATAGGCTGGTGTCATTATGTTAAATAGAAGTAATGCATAAATTTTAGGATAATTTTTGTATTATTTCATGCAACCTCACACCATGTCATTATTAGTTCATATTAGTTTTTTTTTCTTTGAATTACTCATATATACTCTATATATAGAGAATTGATAAAATACACAGAATCTAGAACTAAATGCTCAAGTTCAAATCTTTTTTTTTTTTTTTTTTTTTTTTTTTTTTTTTTTT
>NC_034599.1:96185995-96193092 GCF_900095145.1 Mus pahari
CTGTAGACCAGGCTGGCCCCGAACTCAGAAATCCGCCTGCCTCTGCCTCCCGAGTGCTGGGATTAAAGGCGTGCGCCACCACTGCCCGGCTCAAGTTCAAATCTTGAATCTACCACCAATGGTTGATACTTGGGCAATTACATAATCTCTTTGGTTCAGCTTTTTTATTTATAAAGAGATTGATTATAATATACCTACCTCATTGTTTGGGGTAGGTAAGGATTAAACCTTTGCTCACGCCAAGTACACACTGTGAGCATTGTATAACCCTGCTAAATGGTCACATGTTTTTCAACTACTCTCAGCATAACCATCAGATTCTGTTAAAACCTAAGTTGGAATACATCCCTCTCCAGTTCCAAGCCCTTCAGTGATTTCATTCAAGTAATGTATAGTCAAAGACCTTATACTAGGCCCTCTGTCTAGGCTGAGGGGACCCAGTGACACTCTCCCCCTGCAAGGACTAGACTATGGGGTTGTAGTAGCTCAGCCATGAACACTGGGGGGGGGGGGGTCATTGGGAACAGACAGATAAAGGAGACCATAGTCTGCTAGTGTGGAGTTGCCCTACCCTCTGGGAAATGTATTCTTATGCAGCTAAACTCTATATCCTCGTTGAGGTAACAGGACTGTCTTAGTCAAGGTTTCTATTCCTGCACAAACGTCATGACCAAGAAGCAAGTTGGGGAGGAAAGGATTTATTCAGCTTACACTTTCATATTTCTGTTTATCACCAAAGGTCAGGACTGGAACTCAAGCAGGTCAGGAAGCAGGAGCTGATGCAGAGGTCATGGAGGGATGTTCCTCACTGGCTTGCTTCCACTGGTTTGCTCAGCCTGCTCTCTTATAGAACCCAGGACCACTAGCCCAGGGATGGTACCACTCAGAATGAGTTCCCCGACCCTGACCACTACTTGAGAAAATGCCTTACATCTGGATCTCATGGAGGCATTTCCTCAAGGGGAGCTTTTTTTGGTGATAACTCTAGCTGGTGTCAAATTGACACACAAAACCAGCCAGTACGAGAACCTTGTCACTGGACACAGACCCATCTCAAGGGAACACTGGTCACACAGCCAGTTCTCACAGATCGGGCAAGTGAGTGGTGGGGACCTCCTTCCATCCCAGGGTTTGTATATTCCAGTAACCAATAGGACAGCCATCTCTAAATGCTCCTGGAGGCGAGATGGCCCTTCAGCATGCTTGGCATGGGTGGGTCTCGAGGTGGGGGTCAGATGGCACCAACTGGGAGACAGGGGCAAACCTGGTACTGCCATATCTTCACACTGCATGTGGGGGAGGCCTTGCCCTGAATGCCAGGCCCACGGTGATGAAGACAGCCCTGCCTTTTGTGCTCATCCAGTGGGGAGACAGAAAGAAACGTCACCATAGACATAGGGTGGGCAGGTACTGGGAGAAAATGACTCACCTGGGCTTGGGTTATAGCAAGCAGTTGGGAAAACCTTCCTGGGAAGTGATAACCCAATTTCTGAGTTAAAAAATAAATAAATAAAAAAAAAAAAAACCATTACGGTCAGGGAGTACACTGATCCCTTTAAGGGTGGAGGCAGAAACTTTGAGGGTTTCCTGCAGGTCTGATAAGCTGGGCTCTGTCATCCACTTCCCACCACACCTGTGCCAGTGTTACCTGGCTGTCTGTCCTGAGTGAGTCAGAGCCTTGACTCAAGTAAGCCATTCGCAGCACAGTGGATCAAAGGCTGTCCTGAGGAGTGTTGGGCATCCACTGTGTGTCCCATATACTGTTCTTGGGGTACTCCTTTCCAGAATTCTCTGTAAGGCTGGCATCGTTACCTTTGATTTGAAGTCTATGAACCAAGGCTCAGGGGGGTCTCACTGTATGCCAGGCTAGCCTAAAGCCAAGCCTAGATTTGCACACGTGTCTGTCAGCCTCCGAAGTGTGAGAGCCCTTCTTTCCCTCTTGTTCTCAGACGGCTCCAAGTCAACGACGACGACGACGGTGACATTTGTGATGGCATCTTCATGGCCTTGTGCCTCTAGGCATGACAAAAGCCCAGGCTGTAGCCGGGCGTGGTGGCGCACGCCTTTAATCCCAGCACTCGGGAGGCAGAGGCAGGCGGATTTCTGAGTTCGAGGCCAGCCTGGTCTACAAAGTGAGTTCCAGGACAGCCAGGGCTACACAGAGAAACCCTGTCTTGAAAAACCAAAAAAAGAAAAGAAAAGAAAAAAAAAAGCCCAGGCTGTGATCCCGCAGCTTCCATGCCTGCCCTTGAGCTTCAGCCTTCAGCCCCCCTCAGACCTTCTCACACACCCCCCCCCCCGAACATGAGGTTCAGTGGTGATTGTTTACAGAGAGCAAGACCGTGAGGGTGAGCCTGTGTGCTAGTTATGGGGAGACAGGCTGAAACACCTCCTCTCCACCTCCCTGACACAGGTCTGTCTTGGGTCCCCCCCCCCCTCTTAGCACCACTAACAGGCACAGAGAAGGACAATTTCTTAGCAAGACATGGCAATGAAGGGCCCATGGTGACAAAATTTAAGGTCATAAGGTCACCGCAGTGTTATTATGCCCTAGCTCCTTCTTCTTGTCACTTTTTCACATTGCCCACCAGGAGGAGTTGGGGACAACCAGAGTCCAGAGCAGATCCTCCATCCTGGTTTCATGCTGCAATAGCCAGAGAATTTTTATAACTCATCAGTGCCTGGGCCACACCCCAGAGACCTAGAGCCGGACAGAAATCGTGACAGGTTAAGAAGTCTCCCTTGCACCACTGACTGTGGCATGCCACCCACGTTGGGGGTCCCCTTGCTATGCGGTGCAGTCTCTGCTGTTCCCACCTGTCCTCCTGTATAAGCTTGCTCATTGTAAGGGCTCAGAATTCAGCATAAGGACAGGAGCTGGAGGCTCTGCAGAATGAGTGGGTGGACCCCTGATATCTGCTCTCGATGACTAGGTCATCCAGGGCACCGAGGCACCTCTGGGAGCTTTGCTCTGAGAGATTTCCTCATCCCTGGAAGCTGAGGGATGAGGCATTTTGGTACTTTGGACCACTTTCCTTGGAAATCTGACTCTATAGCTCCCGGAGGTTGTAGCTATGGAGCCAAGGGCTGACAGAGCGAGGCACGTCCTGGAAGACTCCTAAGGCAAGCCCTTCCGGCTACTATTGATTCACCTCTGCCATCCGGGCCTGATACTGCAGCTGGGTCTGGGAACTAAGAGATAACAGATAACACAAATGACAGGCATTGGAGCGGCCTGACAGCTAGGTGCAGGATGCTGAGTTGATGGGGAGGCCAGCAGGTGACATAGTGCGCACTTTCGCCATTTGGGTAGAAGCGCTCTTGCTTTTTTGGCTTCCATGTTCATGGATCTGAACCCGAGGCTATATCCCCCCTCTACCCTAAAGAGACCATGAGTCTAGAAGGTCAGAGAAACACTGGGACTCCTCTTTGGGATCTGAGTGCCTCTGGGCGAGATACACCCAGGGTGGGTGGACTCACAGGGGATTTTCCTAGGGCCTTGGTATCCCTGGCACCCTGTCCTTCGTGACTGGGCGACCACAGTAGCAAGGGATCAGTCGAGAGTCAGGGAAAGGGGACACTAGGCCTCTGGGGCGGTGCTCTGCCACCCCTTACACTCAGAGATCTTCATCTGGGGATGGGGTTCTTATTGGAGGCCTCCTCCTCTCTGGCAACAGACTGGCAGGTCACAGGTAGGCATCCAGAGTGTTCATTTCCTTTCTTCTTACCTGGATGGACCTCTGTATAAACTGACAGCATGACCACTACAGGCAGGCTTTTATTGTAGGAGAGAGAGAGAGAGAGAGAGAGAGAGAGAGAGAGAGAGAGAGAGAGAGAGAGAGAGAGAATTTAGTCTAGGCTATACCTCACAGTTAAGTTACCTGGCAACAGCCAGGTATGCCTGACTCACTATAAAAGAGGCTGCTCTCCCTCACCTCTCTTGCTCTTCTGCCCTTGCTTCCTTACCCTCTTCCCCCTCTCTCCCCACCCCCACTCTGTTCATGGCCAGCCTCTTCTCTCTCTCTCTCTCTCTCTCTCTCTCTCTCTCTCTCTCTCTCTCCTCCCCTCCCCATGCCCTGAATAAACTCTATACTATGCTATGCTATGCTATGCTATGCTATGCTATGCTATGCTATGCTATGCTATGCTATGCTATGCTATGCTATGCTATGCTATGCTATACTATACTATCATGTGTGTGGCTGGTCCCTGGAGGGGGGGAAGCCTCAGCAGGGGCCCACAGAGGCACCCCTTCCCCCACACCTTACCGCACTTCCACCAAACACATTCCTTCTCTCTTTAGTTTTAAGGACACAGCAGAGAGAAGGAGAGGGAGAGGAGAATAGCTATAGTCATCTGTAAGAGTCCAGAGCAGAGAATGAGCAGGGGAGAGAGAATAGAGAAGACATAATGAAAGGNGTAGGGGGAGGGGAGGGGAGGGGAGGGGGGAGGAGGACAGAGAAGGGAGAGAGGAAGAGGGGGGAGGGAGAGGAGGGAGGGAGAGAGGGTAGGGATAGGAGAACATGGGGGGGGGTGTCAAACTGCCAGGTTAAGTGGAGAATGAGTAGCTGTGGGGGAAGGGAAGCCCAGGAGCTGAGAAAGTAAAAAGGCCGGGAAGCCAGCCTTACTTTTGAAAGGGGTGACAGACACTAGGGACACCAACAGTGAGCAGGCCTGGTTGCCAGCGTGCGTTTTGGTATGCTGTCCCTTCTGCCACTGGTAAGGGAAATGGCTCCTTTTGGTAGAAGGAAACCAGGTTCACCGGTCCCTGAGGGATACTGGCTTTTCTCTAGTCACCGGAAATCCTCCCGTGGTCCAGGCTGAGCCCATTTCTGGCTATTTGCGCCGTCTTTTGGGCGCTTGGGGCTTTGGAATCTTCTCTGGATCTAACAACCTGCTTTGTGCACCCTGCCCAATCTCCTGGGTGTGAGTGTGAATCCTGGGGAAGAATTTCCTGTTACTAGGAAGAGCTAGAAACTTTGAAACTCTGACAGGGACTTCCTGGAAGCCACGGGGCTCCGAGGGTCAGCCTTTTAGGGCCTAGAGCCCAAGAACCCTCTCTCAGGCCTGAGTGGCAGACGGGACTTCATCAAGATCGTGCTCCGTTGAAGGTCCTACAAATATGGCTTGTAGGTCTCAGATACTCAGCCAGGGTTTTCAGGATCTGATGTTTTTTTTTTGTTTGTTTGTTTTGTTTTGTTTTGAAATGGGAGAGGTCCTAGCCTAGGCCTGTGTTGAACTACTGGGCTCAAATGATTCTCCAGTTTCAGCTTTTGGAGCAGCTAAGACTGCGGGGGTTGGGGGTGGGGTGTCATCTCATCCATGTTTTCTGAATGAGTGAACCCGGAGGGGCCGGCCTCCTTCACTATCGGAGCTGTGTATCCTGCCCCTGGCGCACCCCATCTCTGAGTGCCGGCTGACCATACACGTCAGCTTCTAGACTCCTCCTGTCACCTTGCCAAGGCCGAGATAATTTGGAGGTCACATGGGCCAGGCCTCCGGAGATGGGCGACTTTCCTCTCGGGCCCCTTCTGTTCCACGTGTAGCTCCTCACTCTCCCATCCACAGCCATAGCTAGCCAAGGACTGGACCCGCTTGGTGGTAAATTCCAATCCAGCTACCCTCCTCATCAGGTCAGAAGTTTACAGGATCTAAGCCCTTGTCTTTCCAGATAGGTGTGCCAAAAGTTTACGACCTGGAGATCCCAAGGAAGGAATGCTAGGGGGGGAGGGGAGGACCCATGGGAAGAGCCCCAGCCCTTTGGTGCAATAAGACTGAGCCTGTTCCTCAGGAGCAGTTTGAAAGCATCAATAGACACCACCCCCATTCTGCACTGTGTCACATGCTTATGGCTACAGGGAGGGTGCTATGGGGGGGTGACAAGGGAAGACCAGAGGCGGGCACAAGGAAAAGGAGGCTGTCCCTCACATTCCCTCCGTCAGAAGGGTTCTGGCGTGCAGCAGCTCATTGACATTTAAAACATATGATGTCTTTTGCTGGGTTGACAGTAATGGTACTTTTACCCTCTCTTTATGCTAATAATTTCCAGAAAGTAAATTTAAAACAGGCTGTCAGCTTAGGTATAGACTCAGGACAAAGTGTTCCCAAATGTGGTTTAGGACAGAGGTGGCCTCAGCCCTTGCAGAGTGGATGGACTTCCCTTCCCAGACAGACAAGAGCTTTAATTCTGCTCAACACATTATCGCCATTTTAAATTTTTTTCTTCCAGTTTTTTTTTTTTTTAAATCTGAGAAGGAATAATATTTAGTCTAAAACCACCACTTTCTACCATGTAAAAAGTCTAACATGAATGGTGAAGTCCGTCTGCAGTGTGCCGTGAGCAGGTTTAATAACAACCATCTGCCCAGCCTTGTTCATCTTCAGTTCCCTCCCTAGCCTCTGGTCATCGGATTATGGGAAGGCCAGCTCTAGACTTGAGGGCTTTTTGTCTGTGAACACTTAAGTGCGCTAAGATATAGGGCTTTCTCTTCAAAACCAGACGCGCAAGCTAGCACAGCAGCATAGAGAGTGAACGGTGGCTGAGTGTCAACAGGTTCCCCTCCGTGATTAAACTCCCCGGCTGCCTCCTTACGGGCACGTGTGCACCTATGTGTATCCCAAGAGCAAGAAAAGAGCATCGATAGTCCTGTGGTATTCCTCTCAGCCACACCCTCTTGAGAAAAGTTCTCTCACTGGACTCAGAACTCCACTGAGGGTCAATGTACTCCCCCGCCCCCGTGTCCATAAGATCCTCCTGTGCCTGTCCTCTACCGAGCTGGTTACTGGTTAATAGGTGGCCACACCAGTGTTTTTTCTCTGGGTTCCAGGTTCAAAACTCAGGTTCTTACACTTGCACACCAGACGTACTACCCACTGAGTCACACTTATCCAGGCCCTGCTTGGTGTGTTAGAATGGCGGCTTGTCTGGACAGATCACACCAGGCCAGCACAGTTCACAAGGAAAAGGTTTATTGGAGGGGGAAATGGACAAAGTGGGGCGGTGAAGAAGAAGAAGAAGAAGAAGAAGAAGAAGAAGAAGAAGAAGAAGAAGAAGAAGAAGAAGAAGAAGAAGGAGGAGGAGGAGGAGGAGGAGGAGG
>NC_034599.1:96193217-96260417 GCF_900095145.1 Mus pahari
GAGAGAGAGAGAGAGAGAGAGTCAGGGGGCTCTGCCTTTTATTTGGGCTGTGATGTAACTGCTTGCACAGTTGTGCACAGGTGAGGACAGGCAGGTGAATGGAAGGCAGTTGCCATGGCAACAGATGCAGGTCCCTGTTGTCTATGGGTGACGTCATCATTGTATTCGGAGGTTTGCTTCTGATGCCAACACTACTAACTAATGCATAGATGATTTGCTGAAACAAAAGTTTGGACATCTATTGTGCTTGGTTAACACGCCTCTTAAGTTTCCTTGAGACAACCATTTTTTTCTTGTAATATATTTGTTTTTTTTTTTTTTAAATCACATGTCCTGCAAAATCTTTCATATCTTGACATTGTTGATTGTACCCTCCTGGTGCCTTTCATGTGTTCCTCTTGTCTCTCTTCTTGATAACAGTAGTTAGATTTGGAGGTTTCATCAGACCCATGGTAAATTCTCTGTAAGTATTTGAAATTAGTCTTTATTCTAGCAAACATGTCCACTTTTTTTTTTTTTTTGGTTTTGTGAGATATTCATTGCAAAGTTTTTCATAATCTCTGGCTGACAGTTTAAAATGACATCTGTGGGCCCACAAGATGGGTAGCTAAGGGTGCTCACTGCCAAGTTTGACAACCTGGGTTTGATCCCTGAAATTCACATGGTCTGACACCTAGAAGTTGTCCCTTGACCTCCACCTGTGTGTGTTGTAACACACGACCACAAAGTCAATCATTCAATATAAAAAAGTGTTGAAGTCATCCCAGAATGCCTTAATCCATCATTATGTCATGACATGCAAAACAGTGGTTTGTAAACCCTGCCGAGCACTTCTGAATTTATCACCTAAGACTCTTCCCTACAGCGAATGGCTAGACCCTTGGTGACCCTGAAACAGTGTGGGTGGAGGAGCTTCAGATAAACCTCTGCCTCTGCTTGTGTCCTAGTACACAGGTGTTGACCTCTGAATATTTTTCTGAATGCCACCAGGCTAGCCTGACACTTTTGTGGGTGCCAGCTGAAGATGTGTGAGGTCCAGATCAGAGGCAGTGGACTTTACCACTGAAGGCCATTTGTGAGCCTAATGTTCACACCAACTCCCCCCTGTTCTGAGTCTCTCCAGGGAGGGGTGGCGTTACCCCGACAGGTACTGTCTATGCAGTGGGGTTGTGTGGCAGCTGAGCCACACTGGACCTAGGAGCTCATTGATTCACCTTGGCTCTGAGTATGACATTGTTCGACCCAACACAATTTCTCTATGCACACATAACTAAGATAGCCAGTCTGGGTAAGGAGGGGACAAGGCTGGAGAAAAGCAGGGGTGCTGGGCTCAGTCCTGAGCTTCTCGAATTATTATCCAAAGGCACAGTTATTTTTAAATACGTTTGATGTATTTTACTCTGTCGAGTTCGTTCAGCTTGCTAGTGCTCAAGCATCCTTTATATGACTGGTGGGAGCCTTTGATGTGGCTCCTGTACCCTTTTGGTATAGTCACAGTGGTCCTGCATAGTCTTCTCGTCTGACAAGGTCTTCTGGACTCACCCTGTTCAATTCCTACTTCAGAATTCATATATTTCCTCCTTTCCTGGCTATTGGTGTTTAGATATACAAAGTAGGTTGAAAGTGTGCTTTTAGGCTAGTATCCATTCTATGTCCTAGGGAAATAAGTATTTATTTTGAAATATAGTACTATTATATATCATATTGATATTTTAGATTAAAATTTCAGATTATAGGGCTCAACTTTAACTTTTTTGTTTTCTTAAAATTGTGTGTATGTGTGTGTGTGAGTGTATATATGTGTGCATGTTTTGTGTACGTGGATATGTCAGTGTGCATACATTCATATACACATGAATGTGTAGGCTAGAGGTTGATATTGGGTTTCTTCTTCTATCAATGTCTATTGTTTGTTTATTTATGTATCTAAGGCAAGATCTCACACTAAACCCAGAGCTCATCAATGACTAGAGTGATGGCCATCCATCTTTGAGGATCTGTTTCCTCCATGTACCTCCCCTCCAGCCCTCTGACCCCCCCAACTCTAGGAGTTACATGTATGAAGCAAACCTGGCCTTTCTTAGACACTGGGTGTCTGAACTCAGGATGGTTGGATGACAAACACTTCACTGACTGACCCTTCTCCCCAGCCCCTATTCCTCTAGTTTTTACATAAAAGATAACATATTGTCCATACTGTCTGGACAGTGGTGGCACATGCTTTTAATATGAACACTCCAGAAGCAGAGGCAGGCAGATCTCTGAGTTGGAGGCCAGCCTGGTCTACAGAGTGAGTCCAGGACAGCCAGGGTTACACAGAGAAACCCTGTCTCAAAAACCCCAACAAAAAAACCAACCAAACAAAAAAAGATAACATAGTGTTGCACTGTCTCCCACAGGCTGGAGGTCTGAATAGTTGCTGACCAATTTGTGGTATTATTTTGAAGACTGTGTTGCCTCAAGTGACCCGGCTGGAGGAAGCAGGCCATTGGATCGGGCCTTTGGAGATTAGACCTGGCCCTGGTTCCAGCCTGAGCTCTGAGCCCCCTTGTCATGTGATGGGTGGTGACTTGTTTGCCCTCAGAGGGAGCTGCTCCTGATGTGTGCCTTCCCTACCTGGATAGACCATCATCCCTCTGAAATGGTGAATCAAAATAAACGCTCCCTCCCTTAAGTTGGTTCTCTCGGGTACTTTGGCCACAGACAGGAGGAACGCAGCCAACTTGCATACTGTGCACATGGTCTGCACCTTCCTTCCTCTCTGTCTCACATTAGATGCCTGATACACTGCCCCTTTTTCTAACTCCTTCTTGGCTCGGGATTGCCTGGTCATGGTGGGTGGGGGCTATTGGGCATTCTCCTGTGATTCAAATGTGTGTGTTTCCAATCTTCTGCTATTACAAGCAGCACTTTAAAGAATGATCTGATGATAAATCCGTTTGTATCATTTGCTGGTAAGTCTGGGACTAGACACTTAGAAGTCCAGTGTAAGAGTGACCAGCACAGATTCTAAGCGCGGTCCTAAGGTTGCCGGGTCCTGTGAGGTCTCTGAGTCTCTTATTGAGAATGAGTCTTGCTTGCTGACAGGGGGTGAATGCTGTCTGGGGGAGGGGGTGCTGTTCATTTTCTGTCATAACCTTTCACAATAAGCCTTTTTTTTTTTTTAAGTTAGTTTATAGTTCTAACATCTGTCTTCCCTCCCTTCCCTAAGAAGGATGGTAAATAAGATCTTTGACTTTTGAATTGTTTTAATTGTACGAGTCATGAGTCATGAATAGATCTAATACCAAAAAAAAAAAAAAAAAAAAAAAAAGAGTAAAGGCTAGTGTAATTTTGTTTGCTATCATCATCAAATTCCCTTCCACACAGGGCTGGTTAGTTTTATGTCAATATGACACAAGCTAGAGTCATCAGGAGGAGGGAGCCTCAGTTGAGAAAATATTTCCATGAGATAGGGCTGTAGGCAAGATTCTGGAACATTTTTTTCTTAAGTAGTGATTGACAAGAGAGAGTCCAGCCCATTGTGGGTGGTGTCATCCCTGGGCTGGTGGTCCTGGGTTCTATAAGAAAGCAAGCTGAGCAACTCATGGGAAGCAAGCCAGTAAGCAGCAACCCTCCATGGCTTCTGCGTCAGCTCCTGCCTCCAGGTCCCTGCCCTGTCTGAGTTCCTGTTTGAGCTTCCTTCAGTGATGGACTACAATATGGAAGGATAAACCAAATCAACCCTTTCCTTTCCAACTTGCTTTTGGTCATGGTGTTTCCTCTCAGCAGTAGAAACTGTAACTAAGACAGACAGGGTTGGGCCTTGCCACTTTCTGTCACTGAATACATTATCAAGAGTGATGTGATATTTCTCTTACTGTTTCCAGTATATCTGAAATTACATATTTACAGCAATTTAGACTTATGAAATAACCTTTTCACTTAATTTTAGGAAAGTACAAGGATCTTTCAAAAAACTTCGTTGGTTGCCCAGGTTGACTTCAGACTTACCTGTGTAGCCAGAGCTGGACTTGAGATTTTGATCCTCTTGTTTTCACCTAAGTGCTAGGCTTGCAAGCATTTGTCTCCATGCTGGGGGCTGGGGGGTTGGGGGGCTGGAGTGTGGGGTGCGGAATCTGTCTTAGTCATGTGACCAAAGACAACAAGTACTGAAGAGGGTGTGAAGAAATGGATCCTCTGCACACTGCTCATAGGAATGCAAAGTTGAACAGCCATTATGGAAAGCAGTAAGGTAGGTAGGTAGGTCCTCAAAAGGTTTAAACATGAGCTAGCATATGGTCCCACAATCTCTCTATTAAGTATACACCCATAGGAGGTGGAGTCAGAGTGTTTAAAGAGACACCTACATCCTAATGCTAGTTGTAGCACAGTTCATAAGAGCAACAACAAAAACAAGCAAGCAAACAAACAAACAAACAAAAACAGCAGCCATTAACTGATGAGTGGGTGTAGAACATACAATTCTCCACACCATGAGAAACAGAGAACTATGTCATTTGTCACAAATGGGCCTGGAGGTCGTCATGTTATAGGAAATAAATTAAGCACACAAAGGCAGGTGTTACATGAAGAATCTACGAAAGCTGCTTTTATAGAAGTTGACAATGGAGTGGCAGTTACCAGAGAGTACAGGGGAATTGGAGAATGTTGATCAGTGGATTGTAAGTAATGGTTGAGAGGAGTAACATGTTCTCATGTGCTATGACACAGCCATGTGACCATAGATAGTGATAATGCACTGTTTATTTAGAACCATTGGAAGGGATTTTCACCATTAGCTAGTGAAGGACTAAGGATATGGCTTGTTGACAGAGTGTTGGCCTAATATTTGTGAGAACCTAAGCTCAATCCTCAGGGAAAAGGAAAGAAAAAACAGAAAATGACAAACATTTGTGGTGATACATATGTTAGCCCCAATTTAAAAAAATTGTACCAGGCTGTGGCTATAGAATGCTTGCTTAGCACATATAAAGACCTGGGTTTTGATCTTCAGTGTGTGTGTGTGTGTGTGTGTGTGTGTGTGTGTGTGTGTGTGTGTGTGTGTGTAATTCATGGGTTGAAGTCTCATACAGTTCCCCAGAATATGTGTAATTTTGATTCTATTGGTTTAAAAGCAAACATTTTCAAAACACAAGTGGTTTATAAAAAAAAAAAAAATGTGTCAGTCCAGGGTAAAGTACACGACTTTGTTGACACATAGACCTGAGCCCCATTCTTGCCTTCTCATCTGTTGGTCAGGTGACCCTTGGGGAAGCATTAGTGGGAAGGGTAGGGTGTGTGAATGCATAGAAAGCCCATGGCTGAGTCTGGGAGTCACTGCCTGGGAGAGACAAGGACCACCAGATTTCCTCGTGCCAAGCACACACAACCCTTTTGTATTCAAGGGTCTGAGTACAGGAGACATTGAGGCTAGCACTAAAGGACTAGGCCATAGGTCAAATAACTTGCCCCAGTTTCCCCTGAACTTCTCTGGTTTTAGCTCTGAAAGTCCCTGCCCTGGGAACCCCCCTCTGTCCTGAATAAACCACAACAGATAGCTTCCTTACTGGAGAAAGAGACTGGGATTGAGGGGTCCTGAGACCCCCTCGACTGAGTTGGAGACAGCTCCCTCACCCTTGTCAAGCATTTATGTAGTCCAGTGGCTCTCAAACCTTCCTAATGCTTCTACTCTTTAATTACAGGTCCTCATACTGTGGTGACCCACAACCATAAAATTATTTTTTTTAACGCAAATATCTGTTTTCTGGTGGTCTTTGGCAACCCCTGTGAAAGGGTCCTTTGGGCCAAAGGGGTCATGATCCACAGGTTGAGAAACACTGACATTGCAGAACAAAACAAACATAGCTATTGTTGCTGAGGGGACTGGAATTGTCGTGAAGTTCCTTTCTCCCATCTGTGGCTGGAAGCAGTCTTAGAAACGGTCTCTGTGGGGTCAAAGCAGATAGTCGGCTGTAAAGTGTTTGCTCTACAAGCACAAGGATGTGAGTTCAATCCCCCAAGCCCCTGTAAACATCCAGTCTTGGTGGTGCACACTTAGGATCTCAGTGTTGGGAGGCAGAGACAGAAAGGTTCCTTGGGGCTCACCGGCTAGCCCATCCAGCACTTGGCAAGGTCCAGGCTAATAAGAGACTCTGTCTCAAATAAAAGAAAGGTGGATAGTATCTAAGGGATGCCACTGAGGCTGTCCTCTGGCCTTCGCATGTGTGCTTACACATGTGTATGCCTGTGGACACACACACATACACATACACACATACACATACACACACACACAGACACACACACACATACACACACACACAGACACACACACACACACACACACACACACGCGGCACATGGATTTTTGGCCTCTTGGTAGCAATGTTAACTGGAAAGACAGCCAATCTCTCTCAGGCTGACGAAGGCTAGTATTTTATCAGTAATAATGGTGAGGTATGCATCAGCCTTTAGCTGTTCTGAATTATGGCTTTCAATATAAGAAAAAGCAATCCCTGGTACTGAATTCTCTCATTCTTATTCACTGGGGGTTAGTCATGCCTTCAGAATGGCCAAGTGAGAACCTTGGTATTTGGCAGCCTGGGCTTCAGGCCTCAAGGCAGGGGTAGCCATGCCAGACTTGGGTCATTGATGGAGTTTCTCCACTCTGATTATTTCATCATTTTTATGAAATCACAATGTCCTTCCATGGATTATTAAGTGTCCCCAAGATTGCCAAAAAGGAGGCTACTCAGCCAGAAGGTTGTGAGTTGTACTGGGACCTTGCTATGTCCCCAACATCTTGAGCTTCCAACTCCCTGCTTTTTTACTAGAAACCAAGGAACAGGCTTGGGTGTGGCTCCTCAGACCCAAGAGGGGGGGATTTATAACTTGAGTCATGCATTCTAAATCCTATTAGTTGCCTCTGAAGTGTAACTTCACTCTCCAAATAGCATCACCAACCTCCAAAGCCTGGGTTTTCATCCCTGTGAGTGGGAAATGAGTGTAGTCTCTCGTGGCCTATTACACACTCTGTGCTCCCTTTTATCTGACCATCCACTCACATTTCTTCCCCCTCCAATTTCAAGTGCCCCCACTCCCACCCCCAGCCCCCCTGCGGGGATGTGGGACCACTTGTGGCTTGGTACTCTCCTGACACTGCATAGAACTGATTTCCTTCAGAAACGAAGCCATTCCATCATCAATGACCCAAGGTGGTTACAAGGTGCGCACTCCTGGTCCCTCTCTTACTTAGACACAGCCCGGTGTGGCACCAGGCACAGGGCTGCTCACTGGGCCTTTCTCTCCAGAGACCTTATTCTCCAAGACGATACCAAGAGGGTTGAGCGATGTCTACCCTTGAGCCCACTCAGTACAGCTCCCAGAGTGGTACAGAGCAGCCTGTCTCTGCAGGCTCTGGCCTCCTGGTGGCTACCATGTCCCTTCCAGCCTTAAGGCTCTGCACAAAGTCCTCCAGAGCCTGGGGTGTGCTGGGTACTGGGGGGGGGGCTGCGGGGGGGACACTGGGTGAAGAAAGCCTGTGGGCAGCCATGATTGATGACATGCCCACAAAATAGTCTGGCTCC
The DNA here is from genome assembly GCF_900095145.1 of Mus pahari. NCBI lineage: Eukaryota > Metazoa > Chordata > Mammalia > Rodentia > Muridae > Mus > Mus pahari. Next base: position 96,200,786 of record NC_034599.1, read on the forward strand.
TCGGAGCCTGGAAATTGAAAAAGGAAAATAAAATTTTAAAGTAAGTGCTTCTTTTCTTTATGCGGTGTACAGCCCGACACAAAACGCAAGGCACGTCACAGTAAAATGTGATCAGTCTTCTGTTCCCATCCCCCACCCTCATCTTAGTTTCCTGCAGATTCGACTCACATCCATGAGAGTGGGGGATGAAGTAATGGCTGGAAGGCACAGCCTCCTCAGGCATCCTCCTCATGCAGCCCTTGTGACCACAGCTGAGCCTTTCTCTGTGATTCAGATAGAAACAGGTAGGTATGCGGTTTTGTTGGAAGAAACAGGGATTCACTGGAAAAAAAATTGTCTGGAGGTGAAAGGTGATCTTGGGCACTGGTGGGCAGGAATGGCTACAGCCTTTGAGTTGTCCCATGGGTCTTTAGCGCTGCTGCCCTTTCTATGGGGAGACTAAGTAAAAGCCACACAGAGGTCTCAATTGAGGATGTCTTTGTGACGTGTGCATGACTCAGTCAGGGTTTCTGTTCCTGCACAAAACGTCATGACCAAGAAGCAAGCTGAGGAGGAAAGGGTTTATTCAGCTTACACTTCCACACTGCTGTTCATCACCAAAGGAGGTCAGGACTGGAACTCACACAGGGCAGGAACCTGGAGGCAGGAGCTGATGCAGAGGCCATGGAGGGGCGCTGCTTACTGGCTTGCTTCTCCTGGCTTGCTCAGCCTGCTTTCCTATAGAACCCAAGACTACCAGCCCAGGGATGGTACCACCCACCCACAATGGGCCCTCCCCACTTGATCACTAATTGAGAAAATGCCTTACAGCTGGATCTCATGAAGACATTTCCTCAAGGGAGGCACCTTTCTCTGTGATAACTCCAGCTTGTGTCAAGATGACACACAAAATGAGCCAGTACAGTGCATGACACTGGTACCTGCTATCCTGTGTGGAGTAAATGGGGTCAGGAAAGCAGATCTTCTCCATCCTGTTAGCACAAAGGCCCGGCACACATTAGGCATTCTGGAAATCTCTTTCTGCCCATGCCCACAACACCAAGGCTGCGATCTGGCCTATCTATGGGATTGCATCCCACCTTGCTAGTCCTTGCTCAGGAAGCAGGTGTGTGTGTGTGTGTGTGTGTGTGTGTGTGTGTGTGGTTTGGTGCTTTTTTGTTTCTTCTACCTGGAGTACTTTGCTCCCACTAGGAGGCGCGTAAGCTCCCTCCATGAACTGCTAGGTATGAGGGCTATGGCTGTGGATGACATAATGTCCAGCCATAGGGGAGCTTCCGTACTGGGGAGGAGGGTGAGCTATAAGCAAATAAGCAATAGCCAGATCGCTGTGTGTCCACAGTGCCAGCCCACAAACGGCATAGCAGGCCAGGATGCAGAGTAGGGGTACCTGCCAGAATTTCACCAGGAGGGGCTCGGTAGGCCTCTGAAGAGGACAGGGAGGAGGTGGGTAGTAGGCAGGCCAAATCTGGGAGCTGTTCCTAAAACCATCTAACCAGAATGGCTGAGTGTGCTGGGGGAGGGGGTGGCAAGAGGCTGGGAGCAAGGAAGAGGAACCTGGAATGCCAGGAGATGGAGGAGCAATAGGGCAGAAGTATGGGGGTACAGGTAGGGCATAAGTGGGGGGCTGGGTTTTACTCTGAGATATGGGAAGGGTCTCAGGGGGCTACAGCATTCCAGATCAGTGACAGCATCAGACTTAAGGACAAAGCCATTGGCTCTGCAGTTGTGTGGAGAAAGGCTCTAGAGGTTGAGGGCATTCATAGAGAAAGACTGAAGAAGAGGCCCCCAGCAGTGAGTGGGGCTGGGGAGGATAGTGCCTTGGTCAGGGCGACCCTGGATATAGTGAGGGTTGATCTGATATGGGCAAGATCCAGAGGCGAAGCCAGATAGATGTTACAATGAATACGATATGTCTTATCCATCCATCCATCCATCCATCCATTCACCCATTATGACAGATATTAGTGGGACCTCAGACTTTGCCTTAAGTGCCTGAAGGTACGAGGAACAGGGATGAGGAATTTCCTCCCAGAGGGGACAGACACTCAGGTATCAAGAACAGATATTTCAACCATTCTCAATATGATTATTGTATGGCCATAGAAATACCTTCCTCACAGCTTCAAGATCCCCTGCCCCCAACACACACACACAAACACACACACACACACACACACACACACCTTGACAGTGGTTCAAGACACACTCATGAAGAAAACACCAAGTCCCTACACTGTCTAGGGTTCACCTGACTGATCAACAGGGTCTCCTGTGAGGAGAGAGAGATCTCTCAGGACTCCTGACAGGGTCTTGCCCCATTTCCTTATGACCAGATGACCTATTTAAATTAAATTTCTCAGTACTGAACAAGAAGGCAGCTTATAGATTCTGCCAGGTGCTATGTTTATTAAATATTGACTTTTGCTGTAAACCCGTAGGCAGGTTTCAGTTGCGAGGCTCGGGAATTCAGACCCACTCCCAACATGGGCGAAGTGTCCTTAGAACACTGGGGTCTGCTAAAGTGTAAGCATCACCCTTAGTCCTGGCTGTCCTGAGCGGATGCTCCTTCTCCCCTCTCTCATGTCCTCTACACAGCCCATCTTTCACTGAGGAGCTGGAAAGGGGCTATTTGCTCACATTTTTGAGTCTGGTTACCTAGCAACATCAGCTGCCCAATTATGTGGGTTGGGGGGCTATTGCTCTTCTCCTCTGAGAAGCCCCATCATGTAAAGACTGTAAAGAACACACATAAGTAGCCTGCTTTGACCAGTTCTTTGAGAGTTTTTTCCCTTTTCCATGTGAGTATGTGTGTGTGTGTGTATGTGTGTGTGTGTGTGTGTGTGATGCGTATATGTATGGCATGCATGCATGTGTATGCATCCTGTGGAGGTCTGCAGTTGATGTAGAAGAGTACTCTCAACCTTCCTAACACTGTGACCTTTTAATACAGGTCTTCATGTTGTGAAACCATGCAGTCATTTTCATTGCTACTTCATAGCTGTAATTCTGCTACTGGTATGCATCATGATGTAAATATCTGATATACAGGATATCTGAGATGCAACTGCTGCGGGGACTTTGAATCAAACCCAGACCTCACCAGTGTGGCTAGTCTTGCTGGACAGCTTGTTCTGGGCATCCCTTATCTTAGTTTTTCAGAGCTGAAATCACAGACAGGCCATCATACCCACATGATGTGGGTTCTGGGATCTGAACTCTAGACCTTACCCTTGTGTGACAAGCTCTTTAACCACTGAGCCATCTCCCCAGCCCCTCTTTTGATCTGCAGTCTTTTGGACTATAACAGTGGTTGTTGGCATCAGGAACCGGCTTTACGGTTGTGTCACCTCAGAATCCAGAGATGACGTCACCCCTAGGTGACATGGGTTGCCATGGCAACCACCAGCATTCACTCCACCTGCCTTCACCTGTCCTCAGGCCAACCCACCTGTTCTCAATGGTACATGTGATTATGTTATGGCCCGAATAAAAAGCAGAGCTCTCCCCCCTCCCCCCTTTTTTTTCTTCTTCTTTGTTCCCCTTCATTCTCTTCTCTTCCCCATTCCCCGCAATAAACCTCTCCTATGGAGCAGTGCTGGCCTGGTGATCACTACAACAGTAGTGGAGTCAATGGAGGGCCTACCATGTGCCTGGCACTATCCAGACCCCTTGATGTGAAAGTAGTATCTAATCCCCTTGACTGGCCACTGATGCAAGTGGCATTGTGTTATCCTATAGCTAAGGATATCCAGGTTTGGAGGGATCAGCAATGTGTCTGAGGTCCCAAGGTCTGGTAGGGGAGGAAGCAGGGTACAAACCCCATGATCCAATACAAGAGCCTTCGCGGTGACAGCTGCCCTTGGTTAGGGGCAGGATGAGGAGGGCATCATTCATCTTGTCACCAAAGCAAATCCCTTTCTATACACCCTCATAAGATCTCTCTGGGAGGCCCACGGTGAATGGCACATAGTCTTTATCCTCAGGGAGTTTGTAGACAAGCAGAGACCATGATGTAAGTGCACCGGCTTGACCAGGATCACGGTACCATTCATTGCTTGATGAAGTTCCTAGGATGAATCGAGAGGAATCACTTGGCTGATGTACTTGCTTTCTAGGGATTAGGTCTTACAATTTTTTTCCTATACTTGTTAGTAAATGAACTTCAGTGGGAGAGAGTTGGAGGTTACTAGTACCTGGCATATGGCCTGGCCTAGCCCATCTTAGAGCCTGCTGAAGTTTGAGTGGACATTGCACTGAAGGGAGAGACCTCTGTGCCATCACTGGGTGGCAGCTCTTGTAAGCTGGGTAAGATGAGGGGTCACTCAGAGGAGTCTCTGGAAGGCATGAGGGCATGCCTCATGCCTGGTCCACATCCTGGCACGGCACTGTGCAAACTTTTCCTTCTTAGCTTTAGATACTGTGAGTAAATGGGTCTGAGCACAGCACACTAGAATGAGGCTCCTCCAGTGTGAAGTGGGCATCCACAGCTTGTGAGGAGCTAAAGCACCTATCAGGGAGGTTCCAGGCAGATGGGGGGAGTGAACTGGATGACCCTCAGTCTCCCAGGGGAGCTGGGGGGGGCAGAGGGGCTTTCAATGTTAAAAGCCTCTTTGGAAGAAGTCTGTCATTTGCTCCTTGACTATGCCATACCTGGTAGGGCCAAGGTCAGAGGACGGAGGATGGCCAAGGCATTAGGGCTTGCTTCCAGGATAGTCCAGCTCATCAACCTGCCCTTTGAGGGAGGTGAATGGATCTTGGGAGCCCTGATGGGAAGACAGGGAATAAAGGGTTAAAGGCCACATTCATTTGAAGACTATTTTAATGAGTAACACCTTTGCCCTTGAGAAGCCCACCTCTAGAACTATATGATACAGTTACTTTCTCTATGTGTGTGCAAGGTGTACCCTGAGAGGTGTGTATCTCTTGGGCTCCCTTACAGGGTACAGACTGAAGCCTCTCAAGTGGCCACCAGCCCGTCTGGCCATACACCTTCCTACCTAGATTTTAAGACAGAACAAAACCAAAAAAAAAAAAAAAAAGTTGTTTGTTTTTTAAATCCATTTCCCTTAGGACCAGCAAGATGGGTAAAGGTGCTTGCTGCCAAGCCTGTCAGCCTAAGTTCAATGTGTGGGACGCACATGGTAGGAGAAAAGCAATTTGTAACTTCCACATGTGGTACACATGTGTGTGTGTGTGTGTGTGTGTGTGTGTGTGTGTGTGTGTGGTACATTTGCACCCGCAAGTATACACAGAGACAAGCACACACAAATCAATAAATGTAAAAAATAAAAATGAATCTCACTTGGAAGCCTAAGGGAGCAGCGACTTTAACTAACATAGTTTTATTCAAGGTCTATAAGAGAACAATAAGGCAGTCTATTAAGTTAACATAGACACTGGGAACCCAGGGTGACAGGAAGCAGGCGGTCTCAGACCAGCCTAGACCTGCAGTGCCTTCCCATGTATTGATTCTCTCCATCTCAGCACTACCAGGTGCCAGGTGACCCAAAGTCACAGGCTGGCCTAGGCCTTGAAAGACAGTTACAGAAGCATTGATCTCTGCCAGATACCAGGAGTGGCAGCCACTTTGTTCAAGTCAAAAATGTTTCCAGACGTTTCCCATGTCCCCTTGGGTTACAAGATTACCCCAGTCAAGAACCATTGCTCTCTATTTTGAATGAAAAAAAAAAATATTAATAGGGAGCTCTCTCTTCTCCCCCGTGTGCATGTGTGTGTGTGTGTGTGTGTTCACTGTTCCCAACACTCTTGGAATTCCCATGAATTACATAGATGTTTTATTCTAAGGTGGGCCTACAACCCACAATACAAGTTATTAAGTTGGTAGTTTTCAATGTACAAAAATTTGTATGTAACACATTTGAGTGGGTGTGTTGTTTTTATTACAATTTTTGAGGAGTAGGAAAATCTTCATGTTAGAAACATTCAAACCAAATGTTGGCACATCCCCTGCAGCCCTTTGAGCGTCAGCTTGGAGCCAATGGTGCTGGCTTGGATCTGAGCATGGTCACAGGTTAGAATGGGAGGGCAGCCTAGCCATTGCCCCTGGGACCCCTTGGCTCTGTCCACTACAGGCCTGAGAAGGAGGAAATTGTATGTAACGGCCTGGGAAACTCACCGAGGATTTGGAATTGAAGCAAGGAACTCAAGATTGACTTAGGGTGTGAGCCCAAGGGAAAAACAAGCCCCTGGCCCCGAGCAGCCCTAAGATCGAGCCCGAGATCCTGGTGACGCAGGGCCAGGAGGTTAAGCCCAGAATAATCATAATGAAAACAATCTGCACCATTGATGTTTCCAGAAATTCCTGGGAGCAAGTCCAAGGTGGAGAACCCCAACCGGAAGTGCTGCTGGTTGGAACTGAGAGGGTAGCGGTGGGACCAAGGGCCAGAAGAGAGCATCGTCCTCTGCTTCCAAGAACAGGGGCAGGGTGGGAGGGGAGGTGGCGGCCCCAGGGAAGCAGCCGCCAGCCGAGGGGGAGGGGTCTGTGAGCTGCAGAAACAACAGCTGGATTTAATGTTCTTGGAAACAGTCCTTTGCTGGAATCAATTTGTTCTTCCTCTTCTGAAATTTCAGGGCTGAATCCTCAGGAAATCTGCCTACAATGAGGTGGGACAGCCGACCACAGGCCACCTACCGCCAAGTCCACGGGGATATAATAGACAGTAAAATAAGGCAAAGGTCTGACAGGGCAGCGAGCTCACTGCTTGTGTCTCCACAACTTCAAGGGTAGTTCTCAGCAGGAGCTTGGCCTGGGGCTAATGAGGCAGAAAGAGACCTTGCTTGCTCTTAATGGAAGACACCTTTCTCTCCACCACACTAGGGACACTTAGGGAAAATCCCTTTCTTGTCCTAGGCTTGGTCCATTACCACGAGTCAGAACTTTTTTTTTTTTTTTTTAATTATTTTTATTCAATGTGTTGGTGTTTTTTACCTGCATGTATGTCTGTGTGAAGGTGTCAGATCTTGGAGTTACAGACAGTTGTGAGCTGCCAAGTGGGTGCTGGGTCCTTTGGAAGAGCATTCAGTGCTTTTAACCACTGAGTCATCTTTCCAGCCCCAGTGTGTCAGAATTTTGTGCTAAGAAAGACCTTGGAAAGAATATAGCCAGAGGGGTCATTGAGATTTTAGCAAGATGGCCTTTCTAGCTACCTGCCCAGACTTCCTGCCCACTGGCTCTGTCCTCCTCTAAACCTGCTAAATTCTTCCCCCGTGGGAAAGGTTCAGGGCTTCTAAGCTTGACCACCCTGGGTCTCCTGTTCAGGCGTGGATCTGTATACACTGGGATTGTGTGGGTCTAGTGTGTGTGAGTCTCTGCACACTGGAGGACACTCATCTGCTAGAACATCTGTAGTGTTAGGCGCCAGAGCTAGGGTAAGGCTTAAGGTGGGACTAGACACTGGGGTGAGTCTTGGGACTCAAGTAGTCTTTGGTTCCTGGAGGACTTTGACTGAAGCTGGTATTAGATTGAAGGCAGGCCGGTCAGATAAGTCATTCCAGAAAGGATGGCTCAGGAAGGACATTTAGAATGTAACTGGAAGAGGGACTTGGGAGGACACCCAAGGCAAAAGGAGTGAGCCATGGGGCCAGGAACCAAGAGCACAGTTGGGAAACACCCACTAGTCCCTGCTGTCTGCAGGACTGGGTCTGCATGAGGCGCAACAGCCATCTGGCCACCATCTGTTGAGTACCCATTGTATGTGTAGTGCTGTGCTAGGTTCTAGAGGCCAAGCCAGAGGAGACGGTTGAGAGTTCAGCATGAGTTCCTGCTTTCTGTTTCCCCACCACACAGGGACCCTGCTCTGTGGGTTCTAGAAGAATTGAGACATGGTCTACACCCTAGAGGATTCCCTGAGCTCAGGCAAGATTCCACAGGTCCATTACAAAATGGAGTGCAGAGGGATGTGGGAGCTGCCAAGGCAGGTTGTTGGAAATTGTACTTATTTTCTTATCCTAATCTTAATCTGCATACACCAGTGTCCCAGGGCTGCCTAGCCAGGTCTGTGCAGCATTCTACCTGGGAACGAGCGTCCAAACTCATGGGATACACGTGCATGTTTTCCTTGCCTCCAAGGAAGATTCTCAAAGGATGGCATCCCAAACAGAAGCCTCAGTGTGCTCTGGGAGCTCAGTGTTCATATCTTCTTGGGTAAATGTGGGCCTGTGTTCCAGAGGCTTTCCATGGAGATCTCTGACCTGGCCTGGTGTGAGAGTTCCAGTGAAGGGAAGCAAGTGTGGGCAGGGAGGGGAGGTCCCTTCTGCTGCTTCTGCAGTTGGCTCCACCTCCATCTCTGCTGTGCCTTCCAGGGTACTTGGTTACTCCGTGCCACCCTCCACTGAGTTGGGTTGGGCTGGGTTGATGAAGAGGCCAACTAGCCAGCGAGGAGTGCAGCAGAGCTTCGGGCAGTGTTTCAGGAGAGCAGACCTCTTCCCAAGAGTTACAGCTCTTAGGACAGAAGCTCTTGGACAACAGCGTAGTTCTCACACACCTCTAGTTCTTCCAGATAGGATTCTTATATACAGTTTGGGGGTAGGTCAGGGTCTGACAACAGGCACTTCTCATTGGTTTGATCTGAGAGCTTTGGGGCAACCTTATTTGCATGTGGGAGGGTTTGGTGCTGCTCCTACATGACTGATGGCCACCTAACTCTCTGCAGGGGGCTGTGGGAGGCTGTAGCAACAGGAGCCAGGAGCCCAGGAGGCATGATCGAACACCTTCTATCCCATGCAAGTGGAAATCACCACCCACCGGGTCACTGGGGTTCCAGACCTTTGCCCGACTGGGGACCAGACTGTCTGTACACAGCTTACTGCCCCACAGGTGAACAAGACCTAGCACACTAACTTCCCACACTGTGGGTGTTACCAGGTCCCTGGCAAAGAGAAATGCTTCCTACCAGCCCCCTTGCTTCATCTCTAACGACCGATCCCTTAGACAGGCCTTGGTATCTTCCTAGGCGAGCAGGGGAGATGTTTTGAAAACACCTTCCTTTTCCTGAAGTCCTCCACAGGACTTGATAGACCAGGTTCCACCTCATGGACGAGGCCACGGAGGCTGCAGTGGTAGAGTAGCTATCTCAGGAGCATTGTCATTACTCTCTGCCTTTGGCAACTTCCCCCACATACAGGTCATATGTGCTGTGCTCCTATGTGACTGACTGACCGGTTCGGTGTCCAACACCAACCGTGGGGTTTTCTGAAGTGTGCATTGGAGTGGCCAGCAGCTTCAAAGACTCCCGGCAAGGCTCTGCCCAGGAAGCAATGAGCCAGCACTTCCCTGGCTATGTGCTTGTGGCTGACCCTGGCCTCAGGGTTCCTCCCCTCCTCATTAGGGAAGGATGCTGAGGAGGGTGGAGTAGGCTCCGGAGAGAGCCAAAAACCTTCTGGGAACCATCTTAAGGGAAATGGATGCCCCTGAGTGGCTCTGCCCTCCTCTAGACCTTACCCACCCTCAGCTTCAGCAGCATTTGGTGCTGGAAAGAATGGACCTTGGTTCCTGAACCATGCTGAACGAAGAGGTCAGTACATTCCAGGGCTTGGCCTCTCTTTTTCGGTCAAATACTCTAGCAGATGGAAGATCTAGGCCTCATCCTATCCTCAGATTACTCGGGGAGTTGGCAGGTCTCTCTCTGATGGACAGAGGTACTGCAGAAGTGTCACATGGTGGGAACTGAGGCTAGACCCCCCCCTCCCCATATCGAATGCAGCTGGGCTCAGGATCACTGCCTGCTCCCAGGGCCCGGCCACATGGGGCAAGTTCTTGTTCTGGTCCTGTGGCTCTTCGGACATCGCTAGGTATTTTGACCTTCCGTCAGGGCACAAGGGTCTTCTCAAGTCCTTGCACCTCTGTCCTTGCCTTCTCCTCTGCTAGGATCACCTTCTCGCCCATCTTTCTCTTGATGACTCCTACACATCCCCCAGCCCAAGCCCTACCCAACTTCTCCATGCTCCTATGTATGCCTGGGAGGGTTGTTCCTTGCGTCCCACACTCTGGGCTTCTGCTCTTTTCGTCTCTCTGCAGCTTCAGACTCTAGGCTAATTCCAGTTCGTTCCCTTTCCTAGACAAACACAGAGTGAAGGTGATAGCCCCACTCTAGGCCTGAGCATTCAGCCTGGGCTGGCTCCACCCTTTTCTGAAAGGATGGATTCTCTGTCCTTCCAGTGGCTCAGGCCAAAATCCTGGAGTCATCCTGACCCTCCCCTTGCTCTCATAACCCACACCCAGATCCATTAACCAGCCCTGTCAACTCGGCCTTAAAATATGAGCAGAGGCTAATTCATGGAAGCAGGAAGCAGCTCTGTGGTACCTGGAGTATGGAGTGAGGGGTGGTGACAGAAAGGCTTGAGGAAACTTTGGTGACGTGGAAGCCTAAAACCCTCAGATGGCCTCGTGGCTGTTATATGCATTAATGCATACATTATGCTCAGCTCAATGGTTGCCACTAAAGTTGTTGGTTATTTAAATCAGAGGTTCTTCATGACCTCTGCAGTACTCTGAATAGGTCCCTTTCTCTCTCTGAGCTTGCTGTACTGACTGGTTTCGTGTGCCAGTGTAATAAAAGCTAGAGTCATCAGCAGAGAAAGGAGCCTTAGTTGAGGAAATGCCTCCATGAGACCCAGCTGTAAGGCATTTTTCTCAATTAGCGATCAGTGCGGGAGGGCCCGGTCCATTGTGGGTAGTGCCATTCCTGGGCTGGTGATCCTGGATTCTATCAGAAAGCAGGTTGAGCAAGCCATTGGGAACCAAGCCAGTAAGCAGCACCCCTCTTTGACCTCTGCATCAGCTTCTGCCTCCAGGTTCCTGCTACATTTGAGTTCCTGTTCCAACTTCCTTTGGTAATGAACAGCAATGTGGAAGTATAAGGTGAAAAAATCCTTTCCTCTCCAACTTGGTTATTGGTCATACTGTTTTGCTGCAGCAATAGAAGCCCTAACTAAGACATGCGCCCACGTATAAAGTGGGATCCCTGAGAGTCTTTCAGCCGGGCCATCTGCATTAACCAAGCTTATCACATCATCCTGAGAGGCTGCAGTAGGTGGGCCGTGTCTGTGTGACTCAGGTCTATCCCGGGACTCATCTGCCCTTCCGGTAAAAGTGGTTTAGACCTACCTAAGGGATTAGTTGGAGATGGGGCTTTGCCAGGGTGCACAGCAAAATCATGCAGGGAAAATAAGGACACCTTCTTGGGTCTCTGCTGCATGGAGCTCTCTTCAGGCTCCCCCAAACCTCTAGAGCTTGGGGAGACTTTCATCAATATCCACATTTGACAGCTAGGGAAACAGGCCTGTAAAGATCATTTAGCAAGTCCACCCATCTGGGTATTGATAGAGCTAATGCAGGAATGCAGACTGGTAGATTCTTGCTTTTTTTTTTCTTTCTTCTAAAACAGGATACCACAAAGTTGTCCAGGCCTTGAACATAAAATCCTTCTGCCTAGGTTTCCCAAGTAGCTAAAGTGACAGGCCTATGCTACCAGGCCCAGGTCAGGCTACTAGATTCTTAAGCTAGAACCAAGTCACTCCTTCCCTGACCCCTGTTTCTTTGTTTGCACAGCATCTTCTCTTCCTAATGTCTAACATAATTTACTTATTTATTCCAGGTAGTCTTTGACCTCCTTGGGAGAAGGTAAGATCCACCCGGCTAGAGGTGGGTGCCTGTTCTGTAAACTGAAGAATTCTGAAAATTTAGAACAGCATCTTTCACAGGCTGGACCCAGAACCAGTCCTTAAATAAATGTCGTAGTCAAAGGTCACTGCTCTGCAGAACAAGGGCTTCTAGACTATTCTTTTGTGCTCAGTGGTTCACTCCAGCACTGGCTGCTTTATCTCCCCCCCCTTAAGCCTCTGTCTTTTGTCCTACAAAGTATGGTTTCCCAGAATTGTTACAAGTAGTGAGATGCCTAGCAGGGGCCAACTGTAGGGAGAAGGGTCTTTGCTTAGCAAATAAATGTACAAAGCAAAAGCAGGGCAGGCAGAGGAGTGGCAGGCTTAATTTAGGTGTGAAGCACTCAGACGAGGTAATTTCTTCTTTCCTTGTAGGAAAATGTTCTGGTTTGAGACCCAGGCATTAAAACTGTTCTGCAGTGGGAGAGGATACAGGGCACTCAACCCTGGTGACCCTCACTTGCTAGCAGCCAGGTTTGGGGTCAGCTAGTTCTTTGAGGACTTTTGTCTTCCTCTCTGTGAAATGGGACAAGAATGTATTCTCCATTGACTTCAGGACTGATAGGACGGTGAAAGTGCTCCTGAGAACACTCTATGAGCAGTGTGGGGCTGTGCCTGGGGCAGGTGACTCCAGCTGACAGCAGGCCCACAATGCTGCCTGCCCGGTTTGGACAATGTGCTTGCTGCTTGGGCAGTACACAAGGGCTCAGTTGTGCTCCCTGAAATTCATATGTTGAACTCTAACCCCACCCCCCAAGACACCCCACAATGTCCCTGTAATCGGAGACAGGGTTGGTCATTAAAGGGCCAGTGACATTACAGAGAGGTCATTAGGGTGGGATGTAATCCCACCCTAATGCTCTCCCTGTAGGAAAAGGAGTTTTGACATAGATCTTCACAGCTAATATCAAGACAGAAAGGTGACTATCAATAACTAAAGAGCAAGAGACACCACCACCACTACCATCACAACCACCACCAAGAAACCTGGCCTGTCAACACCCTCACCTTTCAGCCTTCCTGAGGCCCAAACTGTCCAGTCTGTGGTACTTGGTCACAGCCGCCAGGAAACCAAAGGCAGGGCTTATCACACATTGCTCAACCCCCCCCCCCCATCTCCAGGAACCACTCTCCTCCTGGACTCCAGAGTGGGGCAACTGCATTGCCTGTTCCTGAGAGACCTGTTAGTTGAAGGCTGTCCTTAGGACACTGTACACACGGTTCCTGAACGCGACTCTAGGAGCATGGCTTTTTAGGAAGGGATTCCAGAAAGACTTTCATCAATTTATCAAGAGATAGAATGTCTCTCAGCTCACCGTTTCCCAACGTCATTCAAATGAGTCAGATGAGTGTAGTCTGTCCTCTATAAAGGGCAGGCAGGCACCAAAGTCCTGTACTAAAATCCCTCTTCCTTCAACCTGCCTAAGGTCTTGTGTAGACACACAGAGCTGTTAGTGTTGGGGACAATTTCTGCACTCAGTGAATGTTGAGAGATACAGGGACTCTCAGGTCACCCACAGGGGAGGGCAGGACACAAGCCAGCTGCCAAGCCCATCCTGCTTTCTCTACTCAGTAGACATCCTTGTTGGGCAGCTTATCTGGACACCTTAGTCATGAGATGCCACAGTGTCCTCTTACCAGGATTACCCCATCCCCCATTCTGACCACAAGAGCTCTCTCAACTTCGATAGTCAACAATACAGGCCAAAGGCAACAGGAATGAGCTCAATATATCACTATTGTGAACATTACTGACATCTTTTTGGAAGAGTGTCCAAATCAAAGGGTGGGGACAATTAATTGTAATTGTGTACAACCTGGTAGAAAGGATCTTACTTTCCTTTCAGGGTAAGGGGGAAAAATAGAAAGAAAACAAGGCCACCCACATACATTCTATTCTTCTCAAAGATCCAGCCCTGCCAGGAGTAGCTGTGAGGTTTGGTCCACTGTCATGTGACCATCGCTCTGCAGTCCCTGGTCTGTGGCCATCTCATTATTTGACTCAGTCTCGATTTAAGAAAGAGGAGCTGCCAGGATCCAACCTGTCAATTACACTGACTCCACCCTTTACCCCAAACTCCCCTGGCTTTCCCTGTGTATCTGTGACACTCCCAGGGGTCTGCAGGGAGAGTGGATAAACTCCCAGGCCTACTACCTGGTGCCCACATACTTCCTGAGTCTGAGAACCCTAAGTTCAGCCTGGGGGGCAAGCCCATCAGAACTGGTTGATGTTCAAATAGCTGCTGTCACTGGGTAGTGTGTAGAGTTCTTCTGGGTGTTGGAGGAACATTCAGCTCTCAGATGGATGTCCAGTTCACTCAAGTGCTTTTGATGTTTTTCAATCCTTCCATCTTCCTATGTTACATCCCATCTGCCCTACATCTGGATGTAGCAATGCTCAGATGTCAAAGTCTATGACCTCTAAACTGTTTGTACAAAAGGTCAGACTGAAATGGGCTTTTTCTGGCAGTTCTAAGAGTGGATTAGCAGCCTGTGTTTGCTGGTCTTATGGCTGGAATGACCTGGGTAATCTATCTTTCATCCTTCTGTCAGTGTGGATGGCTCCCAGGAAGGGAGATGATGGAGGTATTGGCCTTGGTCCCCAAATGTCTGAGAACTCTCTAGATGTCCTCCACACCGATGGTTGTCTCAGCAACCCACGCTGGAAATGTCAAAAGCAGCTCACATAATGTTTGGACCTGCCCGTATTTGCTGTGGACGCCATAGCACCCAAGTTCATTGGAATCTATTGCCAGGGACTTTTTCTTCCCAAGTTGTCTCAATAGACAGGGCTGGGGGGGGGGGCACAGAGAAGCAAGCAGGAATGCATGTGTCAAAGATGTCGAGGGAGTTTCCTGGCTGTCACCACACACTGACTCCTTATTTCTTTAACAGCTTGGTCTAGTTGGCATTCAGAATCCCATCCTGGAAATCCTAAAATTCTGAGTAATTTCATAAAAAGTTCAAATGTGCTGACTACATGAATCTTACAGAGCCAGGAAGATATACTCTTCCTGAATAAAGAGTAGCAGTCATGGTCCAGTGGATCAAACAGTGGATCTGACCACAGCTGAGGTCTCATCTGTGGAAGAGGCTGGCTGGCGAGACAGAGGGGTCAGGGGCTCATCGGGGCAGGTGTTTACTCTCTTTACTTCGAAGCAGCTCCAGGCTGGCTGACCAAATGCTTCTCCCTCTGGGACTGTCGACAGAGATTATCTTAGTTACTTCTCTGTCGTGGTGAAAAACCACCACACCCAAGGAAACTTATAAATGAATGCATTTTGACTGAACTTACGGTTTCAGGGGGCTGGAGTTTATGGTGGCTGAGCAAGGTGCTCGCAACACCTGTAAACTCACATCTGGATCTGGGTTGGGAACTAAAAGGGGAGCCCAGGGGAAACGGGGGAGACCCACACCCTGCCAGAGTTTACCTATTCTCTGGTCAGTCAGGTGCGGGAGGGCTGCTAACTACCTTCCACTCAGCCCTGGGTGGGCATGCCTCTATCCCACTCTTCAGGGGCAGCCCTACCTGGGGACCCCAGAGCTACTTTGCTAAAGCCACCAGGGTTATAGGAGAGAGGAATGAGGGAAGAGAGGTTCCCAACACTTTCGAGAGTGCGTGCAGCGGATCTTGACTGGAGCACAGGAAGGCCTTCTAATGGGAGATTAGAAACGGCTCATTAGGAGAAAGCTTGTCCCATCCTCCAAGCACAATGGGCCTTGATGAGCAGAGACATTCTATGGTTTTAGAGCTTTATTATAGAAAGGCAGGGGGAACGAGTGAAGGGAGAGAGAGAGAGAGAGAGAGAGGGAGGAAGGCTAGAGAGAAAGAGTAAGAGGGAGAGAAAAGAGGAGAGAAGAGAGGAGAGGAGAAGACAAAGAGAAAGGAAAGAGGAGAGAGGAGTGAGAGGTAAGAGAGAGACAAGTAGGAGAGCAAGCAGGGGCTGAACAACCCCTTTTATGGTCTTCACTGTTGCTAGGTAACTGGAGAGGAGTTTAGCCTGAAGGTCAGAAGCTTGGGCCATTGCCTATGTGACTTCTAGCCATGCTTCTCTTGTGGGGGTTCTGGGGGGCAGTAACTTAGGCAGGGGCCAGAGTTCCAGGAGCATAAGGGAACACCTATCATGTCATGTAGGTTAATTATCATCATTCCAGGGGGTTCAGACCTCAGTTCAGCTGGAGACCAGCCTGCAATTCCCCACAGAGCTGAAAGCAGGAGGCAGAATAAACACATTGGCAATAATGTGGTTTGCCATCTCAAAGACACCCTGTGACACAACCCTTTCAACAAGGCCACGCCTCCTAATCCTTCACAAACAGTACTGCTAATTGGGAACCAAATACCCAAACATATGAGCCTATGGGGGCCATTCTCATTCAAACCACCACAGGGACACACAGAATAGAAAACAGAGGAGGTGGGGGTGTAGATGGAGAGATGAGAGAGATGCAGATGTACCAGGAAGTTGTGTCCCATGGGTGGCAAATCTGTCAAGACTTAAGTCATAGATTCCAGCCTAGGGGAACAATGAGATTAGGCATTACACTCCTATTGGCAGACTCCTTCCCCTGGCTTCAATAGGTTATATTCCAGAGCGGAACACATTCCCAGTGAGACTTGGAGGAACTCACAAAGCTCTCCGAGTCTCCACAGGTTTCCAACATGGTTGATGGCTGTGGCTTGTCTCCTCAGCTGTAAGACTGTGAAAGACGATGCCCATAGTCTCTGGTGTCTTGTTGGAAACCCAGACAGAGCAAGGGCTTGACAAGCAAAAGCTATCATCATTGTGAACCTGGCCTTAAGATCAACCTCCAGCCCCTAAGTCCTTGCTATAGGCACTGCTGATGTTCTGTCGTCAATGGATCCATTTGTCCAGCTACCCATCCATCTGTCTATCCACCCTTCCTTCTTTTCAAATAAACAGCTTTGATGTGAAGTAACTTGTATGTCTGTGTTTCTTGCATCTTGGAGGAAGCTGTTCAGAGTGGAAATAAAAAGAACCTTCTAGGTGCATTGAACCCAGGTTACCACACCACTTAATCCATGTAGCCCTCAGAGGACCTGGGCTTCAAAATGTCTTCAGTATAAACAGGCAAGACTATAAATAATTTTGAGAGTGATGCCCTGGTGGTTAGGGTAGGAGACATTTGAAAACAAACTTTGGCAGGATGCATCTAGGGTCTTGGGACTTTCTGAAGGAATTCTTGAAGCACACACAGTGACTTAGTGTCAGTTCAGAGGCCATCTATCTGTTGTGTGTGTGAGTTTGTGTGTGTGTGTGTGTGTGTGTGTGTGTGTGAGTGTGTGTGTGTGTGTGTGTGTGTGTGTGTGTGTGTGTGTGTGTATGCAATCTCTGTGAGTGGCTGGTGAGGGGACAGCTCTGCTTTACCTTCAGGAGCTCAGCTGCCACCATGCAGAATGGTGCCAGCCAGGCCACTTGGTCACTGGCTACAGAGTGACATTGACAGACTTTACAAGGGCCTATTGCACGCAGGAGCCAAACTCATTCAAGAACCTGTTCCAAAGTCCAAAAAGGGGGGAGTTCTCATGACTTTCCTGGGATTTCATCTCAAGGGGCACAAAGTGACCTTTGACTCTTACACCTGGCCAAGTTCCTGGTCCCTTCCCTCAGTGAGGGAAGAGAGCCCAGGTTCCTGGTTCCGCCCCCACAGCCAGGGAGGGAGGAGAAGTTTCACTTTTCCTTTTGTCATTTTTGCTTTCAGACTCCCTTGCTGAAACGCTGAGGAAGAGAAGCCCAGGGCCACCGTGAGCAACGCTGGGTGGAGATGTCCCTGCCTCAGGAACTGGCCTGGTGATCAGCCTGATCCAGCTGACCTGGTAAGACAGGCTATGACTTCACTGAGCACACCACAGTAGCTCTCTGTGCACTTAAGAAAGCAGTTTCCAAGAAGAGGCGTCCTCCCAGGTGTAACACGGTATGGACATTGTGGCCCAGGCCAGGCAGCTGTCAGACCTAGCACTGAGAAGGGACATTAGCTGCTGGTTGGCCAACCTCAGGTAAAGGAAGATACTAGAGTCCAACCTCACATGTTAACATGTGGTGTCAGGGACTGCAGCCCCCAAGGACACCTGGCTCTCAGAGATCCCCATGCTGGCCTTCAGCAGTCTTGTCATAATGCCTGTGACTGTGTTCACATGCCTGGCCAGGTGCTAGGAAGTTCCTGGCCAGTCTCAGAGCATCTTATCAGACAGGTCACATCTACTCTCTGGTAAATCTACCTTGTGGCATAGGCTATGAAAAACAGAACCAGCCTCTCCAGCTGCCCACAGCTAGCCTCAGTGGAGTCTGAGCCTGGTCCTGTCTTTCCAGGGTCTGTATCAGATCACATCAGCACACACAGACATAGACACAGACACACAGATGCACAGAGGCACAGACACAGGCACAGACACAAACACACACACCCAGGCACAGGCACACAGACACATGTAGACACACACACACACACACACACACACACACATTCATACATACATACACATGCATGCACATACACATGCATATACTGTAGGTATTTCTTACACACAGCACACACACACACACATTCACATACATGTACATGCACCATAGGTATTTTGTACACACACACACACACACACACACACACACACACATGTACATGCACAGGCACAGGCACACAGACACACACACACATATACCATAGGCATTTCATACACACACACACACACACACACACACACACACACACACACACACCATAGGTATTTCATATCCTAAGATGTCTAGTTTACTCCCAAGCTGCCACCCAGCTCTCACGGTCCACCCAAACCGCTCTTCTCTATACCCTCTGCCTATTCTCCTACCCCCAACCCTCCTTTAAAGACACCCTTTATTGACAGGCTGTGCCAACAAAACATGTCCTGGTGGACTCTTGCCATCCCTCCAGCTGTATCTCAGAGAAAATAAGAGTGGGTTTAACTTAAGAGAAATGAAGTTCCTGTAAGACCCGCATCTCCTCCCATCAGGCACTTGGCAGTGCAACCTCAAAGGCAGAAATCATCACAAAGTTTATGTATAGCATCTAGACACAGTTCACCAACTTCAACCTTCAATCTGTCCATTCAAATTGCCATTAATCTTTCTGCAGAAATACTCCGTATGCCTGAGACAAAATATCAGAACGATGACATCTTCCCCCGGAATGAATTAAATTAAACTGAGGCTCCCTTAGAGGTCACTTGAGACTAGCTTTCCTGTCTCCTGATTATCAAAGAAGCTTGGCCGGAGTAGATGTTTATCACTAACATCTTGGAGGTGGCTCAAACAGCCTTTAGTCACTTAGTAAAGGGTTCTCAGGTTTAGTATTTATTGTCAGGACATTTTGAACTTTAGACCAGCCTTTACTATAAGCATGACCCCAGAATGGAACAACTTTAATGGTCTGCTATACACAACACCGAACATATGGTTTGTCTGAAATTCAAATTGACCTGGAATCCAGTGTCTTATTCAGTGACCTTAAGACATCCAATGTCTGTGCTATCAGGCATCAGGGGCTCAGCAAGGGGATCTGTTGCCATAGCAACCACTAAGCTCCTCAATGAGTTTCACTGAGGACAGAGCCAGGTTCTTCCTAGCAGTCACACCCTCTCCAGGGTTCTAGAAAGTAAGCCTACCCTGGATGCCTGGTCCCGAGGTCACTCTGGTGTCTTCATGTAGCAACTGCAAGCCTGGTAATGCCATAAGCCCATACTTCCATGCTTCCTTCTGTTTTCCTCTCTCTTCTTCCTGTGAACATGTTTTCCAGAAGCAAGGCAAGCTCCATCAAGAGAGTGATGAAATCAACCACCCAATGACATTGTGTCTGAGCAAGGGTGACCCCTGTGAACACAGCGGGTACAGCTTCCACTCGAGGCCAGAGGTGGGCTTTGGCTCAGCACCATTCATGATAATGCTCATCTGTGGGTTAAATTACAATGATTAATCCCTACATCGACTTCAGTAATGCTTCCAGTCTTACTAATGACATCAATGAGGATAGGCAGCCAGATCAGTACTCACTGAAAGTGGGGTATTTGAGAGTTTAGATTGATGTTGCTCATCCATCCTGTAAAACATGACATTTTGGGTTGATTTGTTTACTCTGTGTAATTGTGAAAGGTTTTGGCACGTATGCAGCTTCCGATTCCACAGCTGTGGCAGGCTCTGCTTTGTTTCCCTACACACACACAGGATTTTGGAGACATGCTGACAGCCGGGGTGGACCTGTCAGGGACTCAGGGGCTGGCTGGCGCTGAGTATTGCTGAGAGCTGTCCTTTGCACAGCCTTGAGAACCTCGCCAGTCAGATGTCCTTCAACATCAGGCTTCGTTGAAACCACAGGCGGGTTAATGCAGAAACCCGCTGGGAGCTCTCTATTCCTTCTTGTGGAGGTTTTCCTTGAACCAGGTCCACTGTTGAGAGATCTTGCGTTTTTAACTTGGGTTAGCAAAGGGTCCGGATGGGAAGGCAGTGAACAGACCCTACCTTGGGAGATTTGGAGGATGCACACCATGTTCACTGTCCTCAGTGTCTCTGAGGCACTTGGGAATCTTATCATAGATAGGCAAATTGGGCTGCAACTTTGGATCACACAGTCCAACTCCCGTCCCTGCTAGCGGGACTTGAGCAATAGTAGATGTTAGCCACAGCTATATTTGGGAAATCTTCCATGCCCAGAGGCTGTGGAAGTAATATCTCTCAAAGAAAGCCACTTGTTCCATTGTACCACTGGATGTGGGTTTAGGTCTATAGAGGCTGGTGTTTCTGTAGAGGATGATGAGTTAAAGCAACCTAAAAAGGTTTGGTTCCCACTCCCGCATACCCATGCCTTACATCATGACACACCGCAGAGTGAACTGCAGACCACGCTGCTCTGCCATATCTCTTAGCTGTTTTAAGAAACTTGGCTGCATCTCCTAGTCTATGGGATGTGGGGGCAATCTGGCTGCCATATCTGTCACCCCATTGATTGACAGGGTGGGTTTGACTGACCTGAGCAGCAAGGAGGGTGTTGCTTTCTTCTCTCACTGTTCCCCGTGTGTCTAGCCTGAAGTTATGTGCTTGGTTGAAGAAGATGACCTTTTCTGAAGAAAGGAAGATTGGTCTCTGGTCAAGGGTACCAGTTATGGGTGTACAAGTAGCTGCACTCCCCTGCTAGAACTTCCAAACACCAAGGTCAACCAAGCATGAAAAGAGACATAGCTCTGAGTGGCTCTTCTTCATCATGGCCGCTAGGCCGGGAGCTTGATTAGTATGCATGGATGGCCAAATTGACCCTTGAAAAACAAATGCATTTTTATCGACTCCTTCAGTCATTCATATCTCTGAAGCCTGGGGAATAAGGAGTACCACTTTTTGACTGAGGAATTCACAATGACAGGCGGAGATGCTCACAAGCATCCTCTTGCAGCTTCCTGAGCCCAAGTGTAAAGAGAAGCATCTCACTGGGGGCTCATCAGAGACAGCAGTGGGAAAGCTCGGTCCCATTCCAGATTGTCCCGAGGCCCACAGTGAAGGAATTTTAATTTATGTATTGCTGAGTGACACTGTCTACTGACTCCAAGTGACCCATCCTTTGTTCCCTGGCAAGCCAGGCTGCAGGATAAAAGAGAATCTGTTTTATGTCCATTTTGGTCCCTTATGAAAGGGAAGGGTGAAAAGAAGCAGAAAAAAAATTCCCACTGAAATGAGAGCGACTATGAAAGGGAAGGGTGAAAAGAAGCAGAAAAAAATTCCCACTGAAATGAGAGCGACCAGGATCACCTTGGATCTGCTCAAGTGGACAGACTGTCCAGGAATGAGCACGTTCATTAATTTTCCCTGAAATTATTTATTGACCACCTTCAGCCAGCCAGGTGATGATGACCCAGGCCCTGCTGCCTAGGCATTAAAGTATGGGCTGCTTTGAATAATTAAATCTGGATCTTTGGAAGAAAGCAAAGGCCATTGTATTATAGCACTCACCAAAGAAAATAGCAAATACTTCAGGCTTCCTCCAGGGGAACTAACCCCTGCCCCTGCACTTTATAACATGTGAGTCCCTGCGCCTTCCTTCAGCCCTCTAGGGATCAGCCGCCTTCTTCCTGTGCAGATAGGATCAGCCCTGGGCTGTGGAAAACAGGGCAGGCATTTGGCACAGCTCTGGAGGTAAAGCCATGTGCAGACAAAGGCAGAGAAAGGAGCCGGTGGCTCTGAGCCTGTGTCCCTGGGGAGCTTTGCTGACCTCTTTGCTGAGGCTGGGCATGGGTTACCACATCAGCAAATGCCTTTACCCATTTCCTCTCTGGGGCTGGCGCCTTTCAGGGTGGATGAAGGTCTTTCTAGGCCTCAGCACAGTGTCTGGGGACGGGGCAGAGGGGACATAGGGGTGCTAGAGGAAAGTGAGAACCTAAGCTGGGTGCAATGTACAACACCGTGGGCCTCTGGAAGTGTGGCTTTGTGTCCTCTTAAAACACACAAGGATGAGGCCTAGAAAAAAAATGCGACATGAGGAACCAGCAAGATGGCTCAGAGGGTAAGGGCATTGGCTGCCAACTCTGACAGCCTATGTACCATCCCTGGACCTACTTGGTAAAAAGGGAGAAGCAACAGGTTCTACACACACACACCACACACACACACACACACACACACACACACACACACTCACGGGCATACACACATACACACACTCACAGGCATACTCACATTCACAGGCATACACAGACACAGTCACACACACAAACACAGACACACACACACACTCACAGGCATACACACATACACACACTCACAGGCATACACACATTCACAGGCATACACAGACACAGTCACACACACAAACACAGACACACACACACACCACATACACACTTTCTAAAATGCAACGTGTAGACTCTAACTCTAGGGTAGGGACAGTCACCGCCACTCATGCCTTGCACATGACTCATGCCCGTTCTCTGCTCTCGAGTCACAGCAAAGGTGAGCAAGGGTCAGCTGGGAAGTGAGGCAAGGGTGAATCTAGTCACTGAAACGGGTCAGTAATGAGGGACTTGCCTTTGTCAGGTAACAGAGAAGGTGAACTGCCCCTCCCACCTAGGCAGCTCCCAGTCCTCTCGTGCAGGCCCTTGAAGTACTCATTACAGTACCCAAAACAGCACGCTTTCCTCTAAAATCAGGATGCTGCAACATGCCTGCAGCAACCACAGCAACATCTGCTAACTTATCGAAGATGCACAGACTCCGCCTCAGACCTCCCGAGTTAGAGGCTCCAGGCAGGGCCCAGAGACCTATGTTTGAATAATCTCTGGGAGCTTGTGGTACACATTCAAACATGGAAGCCACTGTTCTCCACATACCACCTCACTCTGAGGGTTTTACAGCCACCCGGGCCAGGCCACGCAAGCACTGCTGCAGAGTAGCTCTCAGGTACAGCCAGGGCTGACAGGGTGACGCTTCCGGGGCCCAGCTGCTGCTCTTTAGCCTTTCCCCTTATAATTTTCATTGCAGAGCTACGGGGTGTGGAAGGAAGTGGGGGAGAGATACCAAAGTCTGGGTGTACTAGAGATCTAAGGGGCCATCTTCTCTAGGATTCATGACTCCGCTCCTCAGGAACAGGGACGAAAGCTGTGCCAATGCCCGAGAAGGGGAAGGAACCGGGTTCTCATCATAAATCAAAGTCAGGCCTGCTGAGGGCAACAGACCTCATGTTACCTACACGGCATTGCCTTTGGAACAGGCTGCACCTAATTGATTTTAGGTCATCGGACACTTAAAAAGAGAGAAGCGCGTTTGGGCTAGGGTGGGGTGGACAGGTGTCTCCTCTCTTTCATCATCAAGAGTGTGACTCCCTGTGCCGTGTAGCGATGCTTCCTTATAAAGGAAGAAGCCCCGAGACTCACAGAGAAGCCCATGCATGTTCACATGGAGCAGCGAAGCGTGGACTTGCGGTTATCCACGGCAGGACTTCCAGTTGAAAGAAGCCAGAAAAGGAGGTGGTATTAGAGGCAGCATGGAGTCCAAAGGTGGGGGCGGGGTCAGAATGGGCCACCTTCTCTACATCTGCAATCCTCCTGAAGAATGTCACAGTCTGGGAATGTCACTTGTACACTTGCCACCTGATCAGTCCCAGCACCATCACTGGCCCAGAAGCCCCCTGATCTGCAGGGGTCACCTCCAGAACCCCTTATAAACTGATCCCTGAAATGGCAGACAGTATCCCGCTCTACGAGTCACTATACATATACTTCCAGAGCCACGATGAAGTTTAATTCCTGTGTCAGGCACAGGCAACACACTACAGTGACAGTAAAATGGAGCAGTTGTTACAACAGGTTGTAGTAAAAGTCACAGGAGTAGCCCAGGTCAAGATATCTCTGGTCAGTTCATTACTATTCCTATTTCTGTGACCAAATGCCCGACGGAAGCAGCTTAAAGTTGTGTGAGTGTTGTTTCTCCCTCCCTTCTGGTGAGGTTGTAGAACGGAATGTCTCCCTAAAGAGATGGGGTAAAGCAGGCTGTGCTAAAGTCTGAGGCGCTATCCATCTTCTGAGTGCACGTCACTGAGTCAGGACGGGGCTGCTCAAAAAGGAACTTAAGGGGGAAAGGATTTGGTTGTGTTTGTTTGGTTGGTTATTTGTTTGGTTCACTCCTATTTCAGGTTTACGGTGTATGGTGATAGGGGAGCTACCATGACTGGAGCACAAGGCAGCAGACCCACTGCATCCACGGTCAGGATGCAGCAGTGAACGGTGATGCTCAGCCTGCTTTGTCTGTGTACGGCAGTCCAGGACGGCAGCCCAGAGACTGGTACCTTCCTAGGTACCAGCTCAAGGAATCCATCCTCATACAGTTCCTCACAGGCACACCCAGAAGCTGAGGTAGTCCGGGTGACTCCTCCCACGAGGGCCTAAAGCTTTGCCTCCCGGGCAATTCCACATTCTGTGAAGTCAGCAAGCAGTATTAACCGTCACAGGGTTAATACTGTATCTGGCAGTTCTCTGCAAGTCATTGAGCGACAGGCGGCAGGCAGCTGAGCTCGTGGGATATGAAATGGGAAAGGACCTGAGATGTATCAGACATGTTTCATGTACAGTTAATATGACAATATATTGTGTTGTTATAAAGTTTATGAGAAATAGAAATAGACTATTGTGACATTATAGCCCACTTTAGGCTATAAATAGAAACCATGGTGTATCCTGCATCCTGCCTATGAGATGGTCCCATGTCTCCAGCAGGGTACCTGTGTTTCCCTTTGTCTGTTTTGAGCTGCAAGAATGGGCTGGTATCTCAGAGTTCCTCCTGTGCAAACAAGAGTCACGATATGTACATAACTGGTGCTCAGCAAATATTTGTGCAAGGAACAAATAAACATGTCACCCAGGAATGTTCTAGAAGGGAGGTAATGTCAGTGTGGCCAGCGGCTTGGACTTTGGAATAGGCCAGATTGCCGCTTGAGTTCCAACCCTGCCTCCAATCAGCCCAGTGAGGCAGATCCCATAGTCAGCCTCTTCCAGACTCAGTCTTCTCTCCTGCGTAAAGGACATGAGGCCCACGGCATCTCGCCAGCAGAGTAGCTATGGAGACAGGATTAGGAAACATGACCCGTCCTGTGCTCACTGGGTGCTAACAGGAGTAGCAGAGAGCATGGCTCTAACTCTCGCTCTAAGAGGTGGGCTCCCCTAGGATGGCAGAGGATAAATGTGAGTCTGGAACATCAGCTTGGAGGCTACCTGTGTAACTTCCCATAGTGCACGGAAGCAACAGAGAGGAGCGGTGACTCCCCCAAAACCACAAAGGAGAGAGAAAGGCAGGACAGGACCTAGAGTGTCCTCCTTGACCCCGTCTGGGGTGGGATTCCTGGTGATGCTTTCCACTCCAAAGCTGGATCTAGGAGCTGCTGCATGTTCAGGAGATCGCTTCTTCCTCCTCCCCCTCCCCCTCTTTCTCTTCCTCTTCCTCTTTCTCCTTCTCTTCCTCCTCACCCATCTCCTCCTCTCCTTCCTCCTCCTCTCCCCATTCCTTTTAACAAAGCCCATTATGTTTGCTTCATTATCAAACAATGCTTCTAAGATTCAAAAGATATAGAAAAATGAAATTATACAAGAGCACAAGTCCACTAGATGCAATTATAATCTTTATAAATACTTTACTGTATCTCCTAGCCTGTACATGTGTATTCCTGTGCATATGGATGTGTGAAGGCCAGAGCCCAATGCTGGCTCTCTTCTTCAATCACTCTCCCTCCATCTTAGTTTCTGAGATAGGTTCTCTTGCTGAAACTGGAGCAAACCAATTCAGCTATGCTGTCAGGTCAGAGAGCCCTAGATCTGCCTGTCTCTTTCTCACCAGTGCTGGGATTCCAAACACACATACTGTTGCGTCCTCCTCGAACAGCATTTTGAAATCACAAATGACACATATTATATATGGAATGCTTAATTTTAGAAATTTAAATCACATTTATTAAAAATATTTAATAAAAAGTGTATGTGTGTGTGAGTGTGTGTGTCTGTGTATGTGTGTAGTTATGAGGATAACTTGGGGGAGTTCTTCTCTCCTTCTATCATGTGGCTCCTCCAGGATTGGACTCAGGTCCTCAAGCTTCGTGGCTAACAGTGAGCCATCTTGCCCACCCAAATTGGCCTTTTTATTTGACGTCATGATATAGATGTTTTCTTTGTTATTGTCACTTTTTTGTGATAACTTTTAGTCCCACAGATAGCCCATGGAGCTGTGTTTCTGAACATTCTGGATCCCCTCTTCACCAGGGCCTGGGAAGTCTTGCCTCTGCCCTTGCAACCTCTCAGCTGCGAGTGCTTGAGGCCTGCAGGGTCTAGTGTGTCTGTAGTGTATGAGACCAGAGAGACAATGGCTGCACTCAGAAGATCTGAGAGCCAGGTCACACTGACCTCTCCATGGGGCCGGCCAGTCCTTGGCTTCTAGTCTTCTTTGAAATAGGATCAACAACCTGCCACACAGAGTAAGTGCCAGGCAAGTGAGCTATCAGCTCGGCCCAAATCTTGGTTTATTGGATTTACCAGAACCTTCAGAATCCAGCAACAGGAAATGCAGCCCCGCAAAACTTAACCATAAAGAGAATTTATTAGCTCACAAAATTGCAAAGTCCAGATGCAGTGACCCAGTCACACAGAGCCTGGAGGATATGGCCGTGGGTCTCAGTCATTGTGGTCCTACCTGCCTACCTTTCTCGTCACCCCTTTCTAGGGAACTTTCCTTCCAGTACTCTCCAGACCAACTTCTGTATTAGTCAGGGTTCTCTAGAGTCATAAAACTTATGGGTAGCCTCTATATAATAAGGGAATTTGTTGATGACAAATGTGCAGTCCAACTCCCAACAATGGTCAGCAGCAGCTGTGAATGGAAGTCTAAGGAGCTAGCAGTTGCTCAGGCAAGCAAGGAGAGAGAGAGAGAGAGAGAGAGAGAGAGAGAGAGAGAGAGAGAACTGAGGATTGCACTCCCATTCCTGGCATCCCCAAGAGGAACATTGGCCTGTCTGCTTCAGCAGAGGCCCAGGTGGCTAGGCCTGGCCTATGTCCTCCTGCCTCAATGGCCATCCATTCACTTATACCTCCTAACCTGTGAGTGGGTGAGGGTGGTGGTCCCAAGCAGGGTTAGGAGGTGCTTTCATGAAAAGAGAGGAAGACTTGAGGAGGGGCAAATAGTAGCCATGTACTTCATAGACTACCAGTTCCACTGTGGCTAGAAGGAAATTCTCAGAGCAGGGAGCCCAGCATCCCCTGTGGGTTAGACAGTCACAATCCTTTGTGATATGCTTAGAATCTTCCTTGGCCACTCTCTTCCTCTGCCAGCTCTACTCTAATGCAGTAAGCATTTTCTCTCAAGTGCCCAATGCAAAGAACCACACCCTCAGTCCCTGTGACCATGAGTTGGGAGGAGGCTGGCCTTCAGTGACCTCATCAGGTGACTCACCCCACCTTCGCAGATATGGTCCAAGGTGTATTACAGTCCCAGACCCAGTTGAAGTGTCCTGAAACAGGAAGAGGTTGGAACTCTGAGATGGGGCTGGAAATCCCTGTTTAGTCTCAACGCCCAGGGCCCTGTGTTCAGCAGGGAACAAAGATGTGCAGGAAGTATGTCTCCCATCACCCCGTGTGCTTGAGAGGCCAGGAGAGGCAGGTGCTCATTGGATCCATGCAGCTGAGTGTTCAGCAATGGCCTCCTGCTTTCTGCTCTTGTGTGCACTCGGTCCCTGTCCTGGTCTCACAAGTCACCTGGTAGGATCCAAGCAAGGCAGTGAGGAGGTAGTAATGGCAAAGCAGGGCACCGATCCCTTCAGAAGTGAGAAAGTCACACACTAAGGGGCTAGCACCATGGCAAAGATGCTGAAGGAGGGGAAGGTGGGATGGGTAGCCGGAGGCCCTTCCAGGAATGGAGGACACCACAGATAAAGGGAAAAGAGACTGCAGAGGCTGAGGAAAGTCTGAAGAACAAAGGTCTGGGGAGAGAGGGGCCTACCTAGATCCAGAGCCAGGGGACAGGGGACACGGCACAGGCAGGGACACCTGCTGCAGAGAGGTCAGGTGCTGATCTAGGTGTTCATGGGAAATCTAGGAAGTAGGCAAGGATCCTCAGGTCTCGTCATGAGGACTTCTGGGGTTGACACAAGGACAGGAGGGGAAGGCAGGCGTTCTGAGAGAACCGAGGAAGCCTATTGTTGCAGAGTGCTCTCTCTTCTCTGTGTGTCTTTTGTGTATGTGTTTGTTTCTGTCTGTCTGTCTGTCTGTCTGTCTACACACTGCAGGTAAGACTCACCCTAGGATAGCTGGAGAAAGAATGGAGTTTGAGGCCGGTGCAGACTTCCAAGCTCTCCACATGAACTTATATGCATTGTTATACATGATAACAATGGGAGAAATTATGCCAGCTGTGGAGAGCTCCTGGGCCTGGAACTACAGCCATCATGGGTTTGGAAGGAGGCTATGCCAGCTATGGAGAGGACTTGGATCCAAGCGAGGCAAAAATCAACAAACAAAACAAGTTGGCTGCATCCAGGTAGGGACCAAGAGGACAGCACCGAGAAGATAGCCACAGCTCCAACAATGGTGACCTGAGAGTCCCAGCCACGGGAGGAAGTTAAGTGACTTGCCTAAGAACATGCAGGATAGAGCCAAGAAGGGAGCCCCACCCCTTTGGATCACAAAGCCCAGCACTTAGGGTATGCAGATCCAGGAGGGCAGAATCCTTCTTCAAAACTGGATCAAGGCAGCTGCAGTTATGGCACTCTTGGTCAGCGTCAAGATGAATGTGTGACCTTGAGCTGCAGAGCTTCACACGGAATGTTAGGGACAAGGAAGACCTGAGACCCTGGGAGGTCTTCCGCAGCTGGCTTAGTCAGGTCACGCACCCCACCACACCACACCCTGGCATGCTGGCCTTGCACTGTGGAGGCCAGAAAGATGTCACCGCTAGGAAGAAGGGATGGACATGCAACAGGGGAGGTGATGTTAAATGAGAAACAGATCCCCAGGTGAGCTCAGGCCCGCTCGACTCCCAAAGTTACTGCTGGTCTTCAGTCTTTGTTTTGTTTTTTGATTTTTGTTTTGTTTCTGTTTTTTGTTTTGGTTTTGTTTTTGTTTTTGTTTGTTTGTTTGTTTGTTTTTGAGGCAGGGTTTCTCTGTATAGCCCTGGCTGTCCTGGAACAGGACCAGGTTGGCCTCAAACTCAGAAATCCGCCTGCCTCTGCCTCCCAAGTCCTGGGATCAAAGGCATGCGCCACCACTGCCCGACTGGTCTTTAGTCTTAAGGCAAAGGGCTTGAGAGGGGGAAAAAAAATCACTATTTATACAATAAGCACATTAAAGTAATTTCCATCATTCTAACCCAGCAGGTGGTTGAATAACTCCTGTTTGCCAGCACAGCCATTCATGAGACCAGGAAGGAAAGCCTTATCATGTATAACAATGCATACAGTAAAGCCCCTATCATCTATAACAACGCACACAGTAAAGATGATCGATTCACTGCAAGCTGTTGTTGCTGGCTTTAGTTTGGTTTCCAGCACCCATGTCAGATGCCTCACGACTGCCTGTAACTACAGCCTGGGGAATCTGTATTGGGAAAGAATTAGAAGTAGAGAATTCAGCAAAATCTAAATCGGGATGCAGAGTGATGGGATTTCATAAAACCACAACCTTCGCAGCAGAGTTAAACCACTGTAAACCGTCTTTAGAAGACTATCGGATTCAGATCAGCAAGCACGTTAGAAACAAGTACCGTGGCAGAGACCAGCTGTGGCTCTCTATCCACTCAGCAGCCTTGGGACAGCAAGACCCATGGGTCTTCAGGTCCCCCTGTGGAGGACTGAGAGAGCATAGAAGTTTGCTGAATGTATGCATGCAGAGTGGGTTCCTCTACTCACAGGAGTGGCAGCGAGCCCGCCTTAGCATGGGCTGGGGCTATGACCTGGCCATGAATGGGTGGCGTGCAGATAGGGCAGGCTAGACTGCCTTCTCCAAGGAAGAGGCTGCTGAGGGAA
The DNA here is from genome assembly GCF_900095145.1 of Mus pahari. NCBI lineage: Eukaryota > Metazoa > Chordata > Mammalia > Rodentia > Muridae > Mus > Mus pahari. Next base: position 96,230,990 of record NC_034599.1, read on the forward strand.
GTGATCACGGGCGATGTGTGGGAGAGGTCTGAGGGAGTTTCTCCATTCTTTACCAGATGACCTGCTCTGGGTAAGACCAGGAGCTAGCACGACAGAGCCAGATCCTGAAAAAGTCATCGTGGATGACCACTGACATTATCCTAGGGGTGTGTGCCAGGCCCTGGTACATCCCAGAGAAAATGGAGAGCAGCAGGGGGCATGAAACTCTGGTGCTGTGATACGCCCCACTGGCCACATTGTATTTTCTTGGGGGAGAGGAGGCTGGAGTGTGTCTGAGAGCTGAGAGGGAGAGACAATGGCAGGTGGGAGGCCCCCAAGGACACCCATGCTGTGGGGCCAGAATCGCAGGACAGGGAGGAGCAAAACAGTGGTCTTGTGGCTGGGCCACCAGGGCCCACCAATGGCTATAGCTTCCTTTTGTTTAGGGAGAACTTACCAGGCCGGTTGTGTTCGTGGTAGCAGGGTTTACATTTTTCAGAAGGGAAGGCTTTCTAGGGGGCAGAGATGGAAGATGCATCCCTTTATGGGGCTCAGGACTTAGCTAGCCTACAGCTGTGGCCCTCAGACTGTGTGAAGAGCCCTCATGTGCTCAGACTCTGTACATGGCTTCCACGTGTCTATCTGGGCCCTGCCACTTAGAAACTGACTAAATTATTGTGCCTTAGTTTTTCTAAAAAGGAAAGAAAGAAAGAAAGAAAGAAAGAAAGAAAGAAAGAAAGAAAGAAAGAAAGAAAGAAAGAAAGAAAGAAAGGAGGGAGGGAGGGAGGGAGGGAGGGAAGAAAGGAAGGAAGGAAGGAAGGAAGGAAAAGTTGTTCATTATGTGTATTTATGTTTGTGTGAGAGTATGAGCATGTGAGTGCAGTTGCTCATGATGGCCAGAAGAGGGTGCCAGATCCCCCAGGCTGTAGTTACAGGCAGTTGTGAACCATCTGACATGGGTGCTGGAAACTGAACTACAGTCCTCTGCAAAAGCTGTACTCACGTTTAATCACTGAGCCATCTCACTAGTCCTCTTGCCCCAGTTTCTGCAAACGTAAACCAGAACTACATAAAAGCATTATCTTTCCTTGGATTGTTTAGTAAATGAATTTGCCATTGTTGGAAGTATGTGTTAAATAAAGATATAAAACTGTGTAGGATATCTCTTCATGAGATGTTGGCCAGGAAGGACCCAAAGGTCCTCAAAAACAATTCAGGCTATTGCCATTGCGCTTGATTGCCTACTAGAACTAGCTGATAAAGACCATATTGCTGAAGGTATCATATACGTTAGTTGCAGAATCAGTCTGAACCTGAACTAGGAATGTCTTACTGCCAGCTGTTCCCCAGAGTGCTAAAAGGTTCTAGGTGCAGCACAGGCACTGGAGAAGGAACACCACCAATGGTCTTACCTTGCTGTGAACTCTGAGAGTTACACCACCAACCAACAGTGGTGTGACTATCGTGGAGGTAACCAACCACTTTCTTATTGGTTTGTAGACCTGCTTCACAGGAGGAACTCAAACCAGGTTCTCTAAACCTGGCCAAAACCCCATGGCTAGGGAGGTCATAGGCCCTAGAGGGGGACCTGTGACTTTTGTTTTGCTAGATGGACATGGTGTCAAAGTGCTCTGTAAATATCTGTTTCTACCAAACATCAGTACTGTTCTCAGCCTTGGTCAGAGGAGCATCTACAGTCAGAGGAGCATCTGCAGGGAGTGTAGAGACTCATGGCCAAAGTGCTGAGAAGTGACCATTGAGCACGAAGTACTAGACAGGACAGAGTGGCAAGGAGTACCATAAAATGCAGTCAGTTGCATCATGGACATGGCTTTTGCATCATGAGCTCACAGCCGTAGCGACTGCCTGCACAAAACTAGGTCCATCAACCTTCCATCATGGACAAGGGAGGGGCTCACCAGGTCCCACCCCTCCCCGAGGAACCATAGGCAATTAATGGTTGCTGAGGCAGAGAGAGTCATATTCCTCAGTGGTCTAGCCACTGGTAGGTTGTTCTTGCTCAGGTAAATAACTCTCCACCCATGCTCCTGCAGGCAGCCCTAATTAAATGCAGTGGGTCACAAAAAAACAAAACAAACAAAACAAACACCAGAGAGAAAGATATGAGAGTAGGGGGAAGTTTGCTGGGAACAAGAAGAGGTTAGTGAGAGGAGGGAGGGAAGAGAGGATAATGGGGTGGGGTGGGGAAATGTGACCAAAATGTATGTGTGTGTGTGAGTGTGTGTGTGTGTATGGTGTGTGCGCACACGCACACTCACATGTGCGAGCGCCTGTCACTGAAAGAACAAAGAAAAATTGGTTAAGATAGTGAAACATACACAGGAAAGACTTGTGCCTTTAGCCATCACTCAATTTGACCCAGTTATGACCTGTGACTAAAAAAAACATCTAGAAACATTGTGCATTTACACTTTCTCCTTTCTGGGTTCTCCTGGACCCATAGAATCTGGCCTTCGACCCTATCATCCACTTTCTGGTCCTCATCCTTGCCTGGGTCCTCAGTGTGGGACCTGGCCAGCTCAGTAGCTGCCCCTCAGGTCACACCTTGTTCACAGCATGGGCAGTCTTCAGTCTTCCTCTTTGAACATGATCTCTGGTCTCTCTCCATTCCTCTCTCCCCTGGCTTACCTCCTTCTGCTCTGGGTCTATCTCTTGGGCAGATGTTTCTGCAATCTTTTCTGTACGTCCTTCTCCTCACACTCTCACTTGGAGACTTCATCCTTCCTGGAGGGATAGCATCACCTCCACCCACCCTTTTCTTGACTTCTGTGTCTATCCGGGACATTACGTCATCATAGCCGCCCACCAGCTGCCCACTTTAAAAGGAATGTATTTTAATTTAAAAAATTATAATAGCACTTTCCCCTGTCTTCTACTTCCTCCAGCTCTTCCTCTGCTCCCTCTCAAACTCATGGCCTCTTTTGCTTTGTTGTTTTACACGCACACACACACACACACACACACACACACACACACACTATATGTAAATATATAAATGTAAACCCAACTGTTTAGTCCATTTGGTATTACTTGTATGTATATGATTTCAGAGCTAACCACTCCGAATTGGGCAACCAAGTAGAAGGCTCCTCCTTGGGGAAGATAATTTCTCCCACTCTCCGCATTCCTTAGCTGCCAATAATTCTTTGCCTTTGGGCGGGGCCCTGTGAGATTTCCTCTCTCTGTGTTAGCACGTCTGCTGCTATCATCCTTGTGCAGGTCTTGTTTAGACACCCATATTGTTGGGTACCAAGAGTGAAGCATCCCTTTTGTTTCTAGGAGACAGTCTCATGGCAGATTTCCTGGTCCTCTGGCTCTCGGATTCCAGTGCTCCGCCACATCTTCCGGAACGTTCCGTGAGCCTTCGGTGCAAGAGTTGTGTTGCAGATGTATCCCTGGGGCTTAACACCCACGAACGATCACTTGCTCTCAGTACTTTGGCCAGTGGTGGTCTTATGAAATGGCGTCCATCTGATGCACAGATAAGTTTATTTGCTGACAGATGAGAACTATGATTATCTGTGGCCACAAGGATAAATATTTAGAATCCAGCTGCCCGTCTTTACCTGTATGTAGTTCATACTGGATGGAGCCTTAGGACACCACTGGCTTTCCCCGTGGCTGCTAGTCTTTCTGGGTCCCCTCTGCTGGGGATGAGCATGGCAAACGCTGTGTGGGAGTCCTCACTGACGTGTGTACCACCAGTACATGAGTGCTGTCTCCCTGCAGTATCCCCTGAACTTTCCCTCCCTACCTAACGCGCAGTCCGACCTTGTATCTCTGCTCCCGGAACTCTTTCCAGATCTTGCCCACTTTCCTCTCTCATCTGGCTGCCACAGAGGCTCATGGGAAATGCAAATCAGCTCAGAGCCCATGCTACTCAGAAATCTTCAATGGTTGTCGCGGAGAGATACTGGTGATGCTCTTTTGAGGACATGGATAGCTCACGTGGAGACACTCAGATAATACAACATCCTTTCTCTTCTTTTCCCTAACAGAACTTCAATGTTACCCCAGAAGGCAGCATTTGTGTGAAGCATATTTCTTAGCATCCTTTGTAGGGGGTTTCTCTGTGGTCCAGCCAACAAGATTTAAGGCAAAGTCTGTATGTGAGAAGTTGCTTCTCTGCTGCGAGCCTGGCCCTTTCCTGTTTCCTGTCTTCTACTTCTTTCCTGGAATAAAGAGAGGAGGCTGGAGGAAGAGCGGCCATCTTGTGACCATGAGCTAGCCCTAGGCATGGGAGCCACATAAGGAACCCTGAGGGCGTCAGGCCATGACCAACTACCAACAGCCAACCTCTTACAACAGACTGTTAGTGTTGGAAGGGAGCTCCATTTCCCTAAATCTTGGTGGTTAGACAAAAGCTAGCTACTCATTCCCTTTGTAACCCTGCAGTTTCAGCTACGCTCCCTCTTTTTTGACTCCCCCATCTCAGTCTCTTTGTCTCCCCCCTCCTCCTCCCTACCCCCCTCCCTCTCTCTAGGTTTCTCTGTCTTTCTGCTCTTCCTCGGCTTCTCTCATGGCCCAGCTGCTGGCCATGTTCAGTCCACTGCTTTCTCTCTCTGCTCTGGGCCTTTCCAGATGCCTCTGTCTGTTCTCTCCCTCACATCGACAACGAAAACCTTCCCCTTAACCATACCGTGGAGCATCCACGTTCATACACAGACAAATAAGTCTCACTGGAGTCACTGCAGTCAGACGCCACTGCATTTAGCTGAACTCTCCAGATAGCATTTCTGAATAAGCATTTCCCTTGGAGGTGACACACTGGCCCTGATACCAGGCAGAGGGCAAAGTTAAAGTGACAGGACAGCATCTACACAGGAGAGGTGGTTTCTCCCTGGGAGTCTACTAGAAGGAGCTACGTGGGAAGGACACATGTTGAGGAAGAAATTCTCATCACCGAGGACCCAGGGTGAAATGTGATTGCTGTACTGATAACTTTAAAAGTGCCTGAGGCTAGAGAAAGAGCTGCCAGTCCTGGGCCTGCCTTGAGAGCAGGAGGACCTGAGTTCAATCCCATGTAATCAAAGAGAACAATTATGGCAGCACACACTTATAATCACAGGCCTGGGGAGGCAGAGACAGGTGGATCCCTGGGACAGGTGGCTTGCTGGCCAGCTCCAGCTCAATGCCAGGCCAGTGAGTCTCCGTTTCAAAAACAAGATGGACGACATATGAGAAACACTCGGGGCTGTCCTCTGACCTCCACCCCTCCTTGATTCTACACAAGAATGCTTCGTGGCTGGGCTTTGGCATCAGGCAACACAGAGTTCTGGGTCTAATTCTATTACTTCCTTGCGGCGTGGCTAATTGGTCCCTCTGGCATCCTTATCTGTAAAGTCCAGATCATCAAAGCACCCTCTCCCACTTAGATCTAGCACTGGTGGTACAAGACATCTCCATAGCATCAGGCACAACCCACCATGGATGGGGCCTTCTGTGTCCAGTGTACACTGTCACCTCTAACTACCTGTGTCCCACGGTGGTCCAGTGAGCCTGTACTTCTGTCTGTACTTCTCTCTGCAGGTGAACAAAGCAACCAGAAGTTGTCCACTGTCCAACAGCCTCTGGATTGTTGCTGTGTCCAGAGTCTTTGGCCGCCAGTGTGTGGGAAGAAGTCCCCAGACCAGACCAGAGTTGAGAAAACATCAGCCTTCAGAAATAACGAAGCAGTGGGCTCCATCCTTCGCCAGGTCTGTCGATACTGACAGTCTTTTCCTGGGCTGGGCTGGAAGAGGTGGTTTTGCAGAAGACAATAGAGTAGGAAGCTGGAAGGGCGCCTCCTCCGAACTGCCTCAAGAGCTTTTGCGGGATCTCTTTTGGCTTTTTCTGGAAAAGGTTCACCTTCTTTCTCTAAGGTCCCAGTCCAGGAGAGGAAAAAATATCTTGCTCACTCCAGCCTCGCAGAAGAGGTCAGGGTTGGGGCAATCCCGTGTCAGACCAGCGCTTCCTTTTGTCCCAACCCCCCAGCACTTCAGGCCAGACCCGCTGACACTCGACAGCGCCTGCAGTTTACCTTGGCTCCGGTCCAGTGAGTTCGAGCCCAGCCCTGGGGCGGCCCCCACCTCTCCACCTTGTTACGCCTTCCCACCCTCCTCCGCAGCGCAAAGAGCAGTTTAAATATAAATCAGTCCCCAGCACAAACAGAGCTTGGGCAGCGAGTCTCAGAGCCATCACCGGAACCGAGGGCCCAGGTTTGCGGAGCGAGTGCAGACACGCAGAGCCCTGCTCTGGACAACCCCAAGAGCCACTGAGACTCCTCGCTCCCTTCCACCACCCCGTGCCCCTCGAGTCCACTCTAGCTCCCCACCCCTTCCCCAGTGCTGCGCCCACCTTAAGTCCCCAGGTCTCTCCTGGCCTGCAGCCTCCTGCCTCCTCCTCCATCCGCGGTCTCCCCTTCCTCGGGGACCCGCACGCTACCCCCAACCCCCAATCCTGGCCAGCAGGACCTGATAGGCAGCCAGAGCTCACCCAGGTCGAGTCCCAGAGCCTCTGGGCTTCCGCAAACCGCGACTCCAGGACCCAAGACACCTGCCTGGGGGAGGCGACAGCGGCTGGGCGGGGGCTAGCAGCACCTCTGACACCCGAGGAAGAGAGGGAGGAGAGAGAGCGCGTTTCATCATCGCCGCCACTTATAAAAACTTCTGGGCGCTCACTCTCTCGCTCAGTCTCCTCGTCTCGCTCCCCGTAGCCCAGTTACCGGCTACTGCCACTGAAGCCTGAAGCACCGAAGTCCCGCAGAACCTGACCCCGGCCTGTCGCCACCACCTTGGCCCGGTCAGGGGACGTTGCCTCAGTCACGATGGGGCTCCTGCCCAAGCCCGGAGCACGCCAGGGCAGCGGCAACTCCTCCGTCCCAGCCAGACGTTGCTCCCGCTCGGTCTTCAGCAACATTAAGGTGAGTAGAGTTCGGGGCAGGAGGGCGGCAGAGTGGGTGACACAACCTAGGACGTCGATGAGGCCAGTCCGGGAGCTCTGGGTGCCCCCGGCTCCCTTCTCTGTCCCCGGTGCCACATCCGTGGGGCCTGGCCCGGGGCGTGAGCGTGAAGGGTCTCTCTCTCTCTCTCTCTCTCTCTCTCTCTCTCTCTCTCTCTCTCTCTCTCTCTCTCTCTTTCTCTATTGGGGGTGCGCATATGCTCATAGGCTCTCGTGGGGAGTAATAATCAGAAGAACAGACGTAACTTTGTAAAGAGGGGGCTGTCCTGTTCTTTCATGGAGAAAGAACACCTCCAGGGAATTCTGTTGGGTCTCTTCCTTAATGAGAATGGATGCAGAGGAGTTTGGCCAGCACCTTGTGGGCAACAGGCTGTGGGCACCCTGAGATGCTGCAAGTCAGAGCGCACGCACCTTGTCTCAGAGGATGGTAGAAGCCTGCGTTCCTTGCCTGGGTTTTCATCTTTGCGATAGCCGGGAGTAGATCCGCTACCTAGCTGCATAGCTCCCAGCAGTTTTGAGGATCCCCCAGCTCTCCTGGTCTCAACAAAATGGTCTCAAGAAAACAGCAGGTGCGAGGTTTATGGAGAAAGGCCACCAGAGGTGCCTGTGGCCTGAGACTTATGGGGAGTTAATAGAAAAAAGGGGAAAGTGTTAGCATGAGATTGCCTTCTTTGGTAAGGGTCAGAAGTGGCGTCCACTTCCCCCCAGGTCTTGAAGGACCTGCAATGGTTGCATCCTCACAAAATCTGGGGGAGAGGTTCCTGAAGAAGGTCCCTCCTGGAAGGGGCTAGACAACCTTGGCCAGACATCCAGGTGCCTTGGGGTCCAGCAAGCATATGGTGCAGAGAGATTATTTCCCACAATTCCTACTTTAGATGCAATGGGTGCTCAGACCTCACATGGAAGGATTGGAGAAATGTAGGCAGGCTCTGTGTGTCCAACGGAAAGAGACTGGGGGGGGGGGAGCAGAGTGGATGCCACCTGCATGCTCTCCCTTAGGTGGAACTGGGGTTCATTGTGGGATCCCTCTTCTGTTACCACCACCACCAGCAGCACCACCATGGTTTTAAAAGGCTACCTTGATTTCCTATTGGAATATTCCTAACAGAAAATTGGAGGTAATTGAAAACAGTTCTCAGATCTCCTCCCCTCTAGCCAGACCTGGATGGGAATTCCATTTATTATTTTGGTTCTACCAATTTAGAGCGACTTGGAGAATTATGGAGATTTTTTTAAAATTGCTAATTAGAAGGAAAGGGTGTGTCCAAAGGATGGGTGGTCTCAAAGGAATGGGATTGTGGCAGCATGGGAGGGAGGTCTCTCTCATTTTCCCCAAGAATGGAAAGAGAGGTGGCTGTCCCGGGAATCCTGATGGTGAGGGTGACAAGAGTGACTCAGCACCTCCATCCTCTAAAAATAAGTGGGTGGCAGCCATTTCGTTGAAAAAAAAATATAAAAATAAGATAAAACCCACATTCATATGTTGAGATTCATGCCTGAGACCTGGACCCAGGCCAGTTGGCCTCAGAAGGGAGAGTCAAGAGTTCTTACCAGTCAAGAGGTTTTCTTGAGTCTGTTAAAACATCTCCTTGGTTGGTGGACAATAAGCACCAGATGACAGGCAATTTGGAGAGCCCCCACCTTAGCCAGGTTCGTCCTTGAGACCCTAGGCACACCTGAGTGGGGCTCCTAGCTAAGCTTGTCCTTGCTGGGTGACTCTGCCTGGGCCTTTGTTATCTGAAGGGAGGTTTTCTCCTCTTGATGATAGGCTGGGTGACTGCCTTATACTTTCCCAGCAGGGGAAAGGTGACACAGGTGACATGGGGCAGGTGACAAGGGACATCCAGCCCAATAGCTTGTCATGTTGCTGGCATCTTTGTCCCTGGGATGGACTGAGTGGATGTTGCTGTAAACCCATGTGCCACATAACCTGAGGGAGGAGTAGAGCCTGCGAATACAGATCCACGGCTCGACTAGGCCACACTCACTTCCTGGGTCACGCAGGACGGACACGTGGCTCCCCTTTCTTGGCCCTCTAGGGTCCTTTTCTGAAAGAGTGGGTGTCATGAATAGCTCCCATCATGCACCTCAGTAAGAATGTCCTAGGGTTAGGGTAAAGCAGGGTCTCCCCAGGGTGAGCCCCAAGTGAGATCGTTTCTCACCACTGTAAACAGGGCATTGCATGCCGGTGTTGTCCAGGAGCTCCGGTTTCCATGCTAGGCCAGCTTTGAATGACACCCTGGTCTCCGGCCTTGACACCACACTGTGGGCCTGCACGGTTCAAGCCAGAGAGGGGGTCCCAGTACTGAGGGGGCAGAGTGAGTCCCACTTCTAACCAAGATGCTATTTGCAATTGATACACACCAACAAAGGCAGACATCAGTTTTCTTCAGTGGAATGTCCCTGTGAATATCAACCACACTTCAGGGCAGACATGTGTCTCCGAATAGCTGGCCAAGAGAAAACAGAGCCCATTTTTGTTTGTTTGTTGTGGGCTTTTTGTTTAGCTTGGTCATTTTTGGCTTATTGGGTTTTTTTGTTTTGTTTTGATTTTCATTTTTGATGTTATTTATTTATTTATTTATTTATTTAAAAGCCTACAGCACCCGCTGGTCTCCCAGTAGTAACCAAGCCTTACCCTGCTTAGCTTCTGAGATCAGACGAGATTGGGTGTGTTCAGGGTAGCATGGCCACAGACGAATGTTTTTTGTTTTGTTTTGTTTTGTTTTAAAGAGAGAGAAAACATAAAGTTGAATGGTTAGCGAGGTGGAGAGGATTTGGGAGGAGTTGGGGGAGAAAAAAACATGATCAAACTATATTGGACAAAAGTTGTTAAATAAAAAAATCTTTAAAAGGTTTAAAAGATAGATTTAAAAAACTCTTAATAAAAATTAGAAAAAACTGGGCATGGCGGTCTTGTAATCTTAGCATTCAGAAGATAAAGGCGGGAGAATTAGAAGCTTAGGTTATCACTGGCTATAGAGTAAGCCTGAGGCAGCCTGGGCTACATGGGACCTGTCTCAAAAAAAACAAAAAAACAAAAAAACAAAAACATTGTCCCATTAGTTCCATGATGCAGTTGCAGTTATTACTTAACAATGACAGTTAATAATATTTATCACAATGTCCATAATAATAACAAATAATAGCTAACAGTAATTGAGCTCTATGAATGTACAGACTTTGAGGATCTTGCACGCACATCCCATCTGCTTTCCTACTCTAGCAGAGGATAGTATTACCAACCTCACTGATAGGGCAATCAAGCCTTCATGGACCAGGAAGGGAGGCAGGGAGAGGCATGAGCAGCTGTGGCGCAAAGCACTGTCCTGCCCGCCCCTCCCTCATGAGCACTGCGACATCTATGCTGGCTCTGTAAGTGGCGACAACACAGCCATCAGTTAACAGTACTTTCTCCAGGATCAGGAGACATTCAGGAGTGGGAACAGAGGGGACCCAGAGAGAAATCCCCAATGCTGACACACTCCTGCCTCTTCTCTCTTCACAAGGCTCCATGAAAGAGCCTTGCAACTCTCAGAAGAAATGTATTATTATTATTATTATTATTATTAGTAGTAGTAGTAGTAGTAGTAGTAGTATATGAAACAGGGTGCTGGAATTAAAGGTGTGAGGCACCACCATGCAGTGAGGGGAATTTTTATATAGCAAGTGTGTGTGTGTGTGTGTGTGTGTGTGTGTGTGTATACACACAAGTGGACACACAGATATGTGAAAACCAGAGGACAATCTACAGTATCAGCTTTAGGAACAACTTCCATCTCCTTTTAAAAAGGTTTGTAAATGGCCTGAAGCTCACTGATTATAGTCAGCTGGCTAGCCATGGATCCCTAGGGCTCCCCTGTCTCTACCTACTGCTAGGGTCAAACCCATCTGTGTCTGAGCAATGACATTCTTACACAGGTACTAAGGCTAGAACTGGGATCCTCCTGCGTATGCGGCAAGCACGTTATAGGTTGGGCTAACACCTTATCCCTTGGGAAGTGCTTTGCTTCTGGTTTGTTCTGTGGTGCTGTGAGTTGAATCCAGAGCCATGTAAGAGAGCGTTCTACCACTGAGTCACCCCCCAAGCCCTGTGGGATGAAGATTTATATCTCCTCCTGCAGGAGACCCCTCTCTCCCCCTCTCTTTCCCCCTCTCTCTCAGATTTATTTATTTTGTCTATATGAGTACACCATTGCTCTCTTTGGACACACCAGAAGAGGGCATCAGATCCCATTACAGATGGCTGTGAGCCATCATGTGGTTGCTGGGATTTGAACTCAGGACCTCTGAAAGAGCAGTCAGTGCTCCTAACCACTGAGTCGTCTCTCCAGCCCCCAGGAGACATCTCTCTTGAGGTCTGGTTTGCAAGAAGATTCTTAGGAATCCCAGAACCTGCTCAAACATCACCATCAATTAGTCTAGTACAGGCCCAGGACTCTAAATTAAAAACAGGTTCCCTCAGAGATCCTGGGATAGGAGAGTGTTGGGGGGAGGTAGGCTCTGCTCCTGACTTCTCCTGGCAGCCTCAGACTAATCCGAAGCTCCCTAAAGTGAAACACCATTTTGGAGCTAAGTCGAGGTCCTTCTGAGGCCTTTGACCCCATCAACCCTGGTGAGGCATCTTGAGTGCCGCTTCTTAGTTTCCAAAATCCAGGGCAGCACACCAACAATCTAATCCACCCCTAGGAAAACACTCCCAATGGGCTCCCTGAATCAGACAAGAGCAAACTGTGGCTCGCCCACCTTCCTCCAGGGGGCGCACTTCCATAGACTTCAGAACACTGTTCTGTTCTCAGGAGGCCATCTTGGCAAGTTTATCAGAAGTCGGGAAAGGAAGGATGAGGACTGATGGCTTCTCTGGTATGAAAATCCTGGGATCCTCTCTGGGATGATGTTCCAAGCCCTCCATAGCTTTTCTCCTCCCAACACAGAACAAATGAGAGGAAGTTACATTTCTGAGGGTGGAGAGTCCCTTCCATCTGTCCTGATTGTGACAGGACTATCTCTTTTTCCAAGCTAGGAGACCCAGTCTGGGCTGTTGGGATGGGGGCACGCTTCTCCTCACCTTCTCTTGTCTCAGCATGTCATCGGTTATGGTGTTTGTAGGGGAAGGTCAGAGGCCTCTGACCCTCCTCGTTCTCCCCTTCCTACCCTTGCATTGGTTGTAACCACCTCCTGGCAGCCTTTCTGTCTGTAGAGGCTCTGGCTGCACAGTGTTTGCTATGTGCCCAATCCCAAGGGTGGGGAGGGAGGTACCAAGAGGGCAAGGATAGGGAGACTCAGAGGCTGCGGTGGGAGTGTTTCCGGGTCCCCCAAGAGCCCTGTGTCGGGATAGAGTGTTGCTCTCTGTTTATTATTTTTAGACTCTCTAGAGATGGTTTTTTCAAGGAGTGCTGTGAAGAAATGAAGAAATGAGGTGTATGAGTTTGCCCTTCTTCCTGCTCTACACGGGTCACCATCACTGGGGGGCTCTCTCACAGTGGCTCCATGCGAAAGTCACTTGTGTCGCTAGTTCCAGGCACAACTTGATTTGTTCAGAGTCTTTTTAGAAAATGATTTTCGGTTTGAAACGATGACGGATTCTTAGCAAAGGTAGCCTTAGAGGTCCTGTGTATTCTACACCCACTCGCCCTCAGGGTTCCATGCTATATAACAACAGTAATGACGAAGGATATCAAAAACAGGAGATTGACATCGCTATCTCGTGCACGTACAGTTCGGTCCTGTACTGCTTTATCGCACACAGGTAGATTTGTGCAGACACCACCCATCTAAGGATACAGCATGTTTCACCACCCACCGCCGAGAAGTGTCTTGTGTCTGCTTGTCGAGAGTCTCATTCTCTGACCACTGTCCCTAACCCCCAGCATTGTCTAGTGTGCATCTCCAGGATTGTATTATTCCAAGGCTGCTACATACATGGAAGCATGTAACAGGTGACCTTTTGAAAACCAGCTGTCTTCATGCAGAATGATGTATTTGGGTTCCATTCCGTCTAAGCTGTGACATGGATCAGGAGCTGGTTCCTTTCAATGGCTGAGTACTACGCCAAGGTGTGGATGTGCTGTGCTTCGTTTACACATGTTCACTTACGGAAGGGCGGTTGGCTCATTTCCCACTTGGGACTAGTTCAGATAAATCCGCAAGAGTGGTGACGTACAGGCTTTTGTGTGGACATAGCTCGTAATTTCTCTAGGGTGAATGCCGTGGAGTGTTGCTGGGTGGTGTGGTTGTTGAACAATGATACTTTTTTTTAAAAAAAAAAAGGAGCTTCCCAACTCTTTCCTGGAAGGGTCATCTTACCTTACACGGGTGTCAGCTGCTTAGCGGGTTGGTCAGCTTTTGATATTACCACTCTTTTTTGTAAAAATTCTAAGAGACGTGCAGTACCACCTCTTTGTGTCTCATTCATGTTGTCCTTGTGGCTGGAGAGAGCAAGATTGAACTTCTTTTCATGTGTTGGTGCCCATTCATGTTGTTGTTTTCCTTTAACGTTGTGTAGCTTTAAGAGTTCATTGGGTATGCCAGTTATAAGCCCTTTGTTGGATTATTTGGTCTGCAGATTTGACTTTGAATCTGTAGGTTTCAAAGACAAATAAATCATTTTTTAAAATCATTTAAAATGGTTTTATAGAGAAAATCTTTAATTTTGATGAATCCCGATTATTGATGTGTGAGTGTGTGTGTGTGTGTGTGTGTGTGTGTGTGTGTGTATACACCTGCTCACATGTGAGCATACAGTAGTCCAAGGACCTTAGGTGTTGGTCCTCAACGTTCACATTGTTTGAGACAGGATTTCTTGTTTACAGCATTTGTTTGTTTGTTTGTTTGTTTGTTTGTTTTTAAGCGCATGCAGGCAGATTACCCACTACTCACTGTATAGCTCAGGCTGGCCTGGAACTCCTGATCCTCTTGATTTCTATCCCCAAATCGCTGGGGTACCAAATATGTACTGCCATGTCTGGCTTACATATATCAGCCTTCAGCAGTTTGGATCCTCCTCTTGGTACGATATCTAAAAATGCTTGTTTCACTGAATCATTGCTTCTAAGTGTTTTTCTTCTCTGTATCTCCTTGTAAACGTCTCCCAGTTTTACCATTAAATCTATTGCATTTTGAGTTGTTCTGTGTAGAGGTGAGGATTGGGTCAAGGCCTTGTCTGTTTTTACCTCTCGATGTTTGTGCACCACGTCTCTTCTCTCCTAACCTGTCTCAGCGCTCTTGTCCAAAGCGAGTTGGCCATTCTCCTGTAGGTCTATTGGTTCTTCATTTAGCTGCACTGCTGCACATCTTCAGGTCCCTCCTTGTATCGCTGTCCGATTGTTGTAGCTACGAAGCGAGGCTCGACAAGGGAGGGGATTGCTTTCCCCCTGTAATGGTGTAGTTATCAAGCTTGCTAACTCACGGTGTTTCCCTTGCCCTCTGGCTTCTGGCATGATTTCAGGGCAGATTTCTACAGTGGGGATGGGCTCTCCTGCACCCCTGTCTCCTGTTTGCCTTCTCGTCTCAGCTGAGGACCTTGGTGGCCTGGGTCTGCCTTACTGTTAGAAGTTAATTAAATCTTCTCAGGGGTGGAGAGCAAAACCAAGGCGGAAGTCGACTTGGACTTCACTGTGGGGGTAAGAGAGGGGTGGGTTGATACTGTGAGGGTGAGCATCTTCATGAGCTGATCTTCCCAGCTCCTTTCCATTCTGGGTCCTGAAGCTCAGCAGTATACCCAAGAGGCTCAGGTACAGCCCAAGAGTGAAGCAAAGAGAGGGAGCCAAAGGGATTGTGAGGAGCTCTTGGAGCATTCAGTGTGGTCAATATTTGGTGCTAATACCCAAAACTGCTCTCAGCTACCAGAGATGTGGTGGACTCTCTTCTCCTATCTTAGGGTTTCTATCGTGGGAATGAAACACCATGACCAAAAAGCAAATTGGGGGGACAAAAGGGTTTATTTGGCTTAGACTTCCATATTCCTGTTCATCACCAAAGGAAGTCAAGACAGGAACTCAAACAAGGCAGGAACTAGAGGCAGGAGCTGATGCAGAGGCTGTGGAGGGGTACTACTTACCGCCTTGACTCCCATGACTTGCTCAGCCTGCTTTCTTAAAGATCCCAGGATCACCAGCACAGGGTTGGTACCATCCATACTGGACTGGGTTCTTCCCTATTGATCACTAAGTAAGAAAATTCCCTACAGCTGGGTCTTATGGAGGCATCTTCTCAGTTAAGGTCCCCTCCTTTCAGATGACACTAGCTTGTGTGTCAAGTTGACACAAGTCTACTTAGCACACCTCCTTAGAGAGTTAATGAGCATCTGGGTCCTGGAGGAGCCTGGGGTCAGAGGGGTGTCACACCAAATGTCCCTGGGATATGGGCTAGCCCAGAGCACCAAGAAGCTTGGGTAAGATACAGAGGTCCTCAGAAGGGGTCAACATGGAGGTTCACCATTGTCACATGCCTCACCTCAAGACCCCGGGTTCGAAATAATAAACAGGTTTCCACATCCCGGAAGGACTAGAGAACAATGCATCTGGAGATAGGGCCTGGCCTGACTAACCCCAAGAGTTACATTTTTCCCCCTGAAAAATCAAATGAATTTTATATTTTGTTCCACAAGTCATCTACTTTCTTGTTTTGTTTTTTTGTTTTTTCTTCTTCGAGACAGCGTTTCTCTGTATAGCTCTGGCTGTCCTGGAACAGACCTGTCCTGTTTGTAGACCAGGCTGGTCTCGAACTCAGAAATCCGCTTGCCTCTGCCTCCTGAGTGCTGGGATTAAAGGCGTGCACCACCACTCCCGGCATCTATTTTCTACAAGTCTGTTCTTGTTCCCCAAATCTTGGAGTAACCTGGACATCCAGGGACCCGTTTTGCGTTTCTCAAATGCAGGGTCCCAGAAGAAGCCTGTTGAATTTGGGGAATAGCACCTAGACAGGGCTCAGGAAAGAACTACTTTATCTGGCTAACTCACTCAGTCAGCCTGTTGAGTACAGAGAGAAAGACTCTCCACAGTTTCAACAGGATGGGAATGTGGGGTGTGGGTCAGAAAAGTCGTAAACTGAGCCCAGTGGGACACTGGCAAAGAGGAGACAGTTACAGAATCTGGTGAGGTGCCCTGGGTTTGGGAGAAAAGGGCGTGTTGGTAATTCACTACCAACATCTACCAGTAGAAAAGACACAGGATTTTCCTGATATCTTTTATTTGCCAAACAGAACCCTAAACAGATCTTAACTGACCACTTTCTCAGTCAGCTTCAAGCTGTTCCTCACTTGTGCCTTGGGACCTCCTTTTTTTTCTTAAACTTCCTGTTTTTCTTGGGCTCACAATGCAGGTGGAGGCAATAGCCAGGAGCTGAGCCAGGAGTCTGCAGTTGATTGATTGGTTGTGGGTGAGACCTTTTCTAGCTAGGCACTGCTGTTCTGGCTGGCTCTCGGAGAAGCCCCACAGTTTCTGAGATGAATTACCTGTATGTTTGCTGGTTCCCAGGCTGAATAAACCACCCCCATGTGCCCTGGGACATAGGACTTTCCGTTTTAAAACTGGAAATGTTCTAAGGAAATTGAAATAAGTGAGTCAACTTACTGCCTCCCATGTAAGGAGAGTTTACGAAAACAAGCTTCTACTCTCTGACTACCAGAGGCAGCAAGGAGGGTCGCAGATGATGTCGCTGGGTAGAAATGAACCCCAGAGGCTCATGGAGGCTTCCAGAGAGCAGATGGGCCAGATCCTGGGCCTTGCAAGCCTCATTAGTCTCTCCGATTTACAGGTGAAAACCTTTCTCCAAGCTTCCTGCACCCATGGTGGGTCATGGCTAGTTCATTGCGTAGAGTCTGTACAGATAAGAATGGAACACACTGTGGACAGATAAAGTTCCTGGTCTGGGGAGCTATTGAATGTCAGAATTGACTGTGATGTGCAAACTCATCTCCTCAAAGATGCAAAAATGTGCTGCTGATGTCTCTGTGTTTGCTGTCTGGATCAATCACAGGATAGCCTTCTTCTACAACCCAGGCCCACCAGCCTTGGGGATGACACTGCTCATGGTGGATGAAGTGCTCCACATCCACCATCAGTTAAGACCATCCCTCGCAGACATGACCACAGGCTACTCTAATCTGAGTAATCCCTCAGTGGTAATTCTCCTTCGAATGGCTCCAGGCTTATCAAGTTGACAGCTAAATCTAACTAGGATATAACCTACTATATACTTAATGCATAGGTATATAAAATTTATAAGGAGCAGGAATGGCATTGTTCATACTTGTTTGTTTGGTTGTCTTATTTGTACTATATTTTAGTCTAATTTAGTTTCTTTCCTTTTTTATTTCTTTTATTTCTTTCCTCCTCCTCCTCCTCCTCCTCCTCCTCCTCCTCCTCTTCCTCCTCCTTCTCCTTCTTTTTGAGACAGTATCTTGCTCTGTGGCCCAGACTGAACTGAAATTCACTAAATTAACCTGGTGTACTTTGAACTTGCAATAATCCTCCTGCCTCTGCCTCCCAAGTGTGATTACATACATGAGCCACTGTGCCTGGTCTTGAACATTCAGAGTACTGGCCTCAGTTCCAACCCATTCTAGTAGCCAGTACAAACTTCCTTCCATTTGGACCATGTGCGTGGTGAGCCATAAAAAACGGAAAGATACTCAGCTATGACTATAATTATCAATATATCTGTGCTTCCTGCACAAATTTAGTGAGCTAATGTGAACAAAGCTAGGTCCTTCCAGAATGCTGACTGATGAAGCCCTTTTCCTATGCTATGAAGGCAGCCCGTTAATTCCCACTTTATCATGGAGGATACTAGGAGGAGGCCTGTAAGAACTGCCACTCACACAAGTGTAGAGCTGAAAGTAGCACTTTCTGGGGGTGTGGTCTTGGGTTTTTCTCCCCTCTACAGCTGCACACTGTTCTCCATAAATCTCCAGTCGTTTATCCAGAGTGGTGCCTAGCCATAGCATCCTACCAGAGATGCAGCAGAGCCAGGGACGTCTGTCTAGTGCTGTTTCAAGTCAGACTTATCAACTGTTGTCCCGGAGCCCTAACTTCCTCATGCTTTTCTCTAGATGCACACTTCCTCTTTGGTGTTCAGCCAACACCAACACTCCAGCACAGGACACTTTCACATGGAGTGTGGACATGGGGCTATGTCATGGCTTTAAAAAAATGTTGATTTCTAAATGAAAGAATTAATGGAAACCCGATCATTTGCACAGTGTCTTAGGCTGTAACTCATTTGCCTAGAAACTCAAAGGGAAGGACTACTGTATCATTGGAGTGCCAATAAATAAACTGCAAGATGTCTGTGGAATATTCACCAATCTATTGTGTGTATGTGTCTTGTTGGGAATTGTACTACGCATCAATTTTAAAGTTTTTTTTTTAACTTCTTATTGATTCTTTGTGAACTTCACATCATTCACCCCAGTCCCACTCATCTTCCTCTTCCCTTGCAGCCTCCCCTCTACAGAAGCTGTAGTGTGTCATAGCATGTCCTAGAGTACACCCTTTTGTCCATACTTATTCATTTGCAAGTGTTCATTGCAATGGCTTTTTGGCCTGGTACAAGGCCTCTGGCTCTTGCTACTGCATCAATACTGGAACCTCTCTGGGTCTCCTCTTAGATCTCCAATTGTTGCTCTGTGTCATGGTGATCCTGTAGTTTCAGATCTGTAGGACTGACCAGACATTCATGCCCTCCAGCAGTTCATCAGTGGGGTAGATGTTGGGGGTGGGCCAATTCAAAGCCCTGGATCTGAGCCTGAGAGGCATCAGAGCTGGTCAGAGCTGGCTCTCCTACACTCAATGCCCTTGGAGACGGCTCACCCGCATCCCTCACACCCATAGCGAGCTCTACTGTGCGGCCCAGGTGAGGTGCATGGCCTGCTCTCCCAAGTGCTGCAGCAGGGGAGGGGCAGGGCCAGATCTCCTGCTCTGATGACCCCAGGGCAGCTCTCCTGCTGCCATAGATAACAGGGGTGAGGAAGGGTCATCTCTCCCTAACCAATGTCACTATACAACAGGCAAGGGATGGGGCCTGTTCTCCCATACATGTGCCCTCACCCACAACTCTACCTCGCTGCCCAGGTGAGGTGGAGGGCTCAAGTGCTGCTGCAGCTGAATGACATGGCTATTTCTCCTCCTTTTATGACCCCAGGGGCAGCAATCCCATGATGCTCAGGTGAGGATAGGGCCAGTTCTGCACAACACTCAGATATCAACAAGTCCCTGGTGGTATCCCAGACCAGGGACATCTGCCTAGCTGCTGCAGGGTGACAGACCAAGATGTGTCCCCCTCCCTGTGACTGCACAGGCCAGGGCCCCACTATGGTCCCAGGTGGCATCACCAGCTGCTCACATTAGGTTCCTCATGACCCTTGAGTCTGCAGTTCTGCCTCTCTTCATTGTGCCCATATCCTTCTGTTTCTCGTTCTCCTTCATTTCCCCACCACTGACTTGCTCCTCTTTGTAGTGTGCCTGGAGTCTCTGAGTATCTGGGGTCACCTCAGGAGTGTTGTGCCCTGATTGTGCATTATGGTGCCAGGCAGGGGTTATCTCAGGCACAGTCTGGCCACTGCTGGACTAGTGGACATCTCGGGCAAGCTCCCTGTCCAGGCCCCAAGGTGCCAGTCTGGTGGTCGTCTTGAGCTCACTCCTCTCCCATCCTGCCAGAGTGGCCCTTTGCAAGGGTCATCTGTCTCAGGCTCACTGCCACCTGGGACCCTCAGTCCCAGCTCACCCTCCACCCTGGGAGCCCATGTAGTCCTACCTGGCACCGGACTGGTGGTCATCTCAGGCTCAATTATTTCAGGAAGTGTTAGGCTACTAATCATTCAAGTGTTCATAGGTCAGAACACCAAACTCAGACATAGTCTCTTGTCTCTGCCACCTACTGATGCTCCTGTGACAGAGCAGCCACACCTGCCACACCTCTAGGGGCAGGGAAGTTTTCTAATGATTTATTTATTTATTTATTTATTTGTATTTTCTGTGCACTGGTATTTTGCCTGCATGCATATCTATGTGAGGGAACAAGATCTCCTGGGACTATCATGACAGTTGGGAGCCTCCATGTGGGCGCTGGGAATTGAACCCACGTCCTTTGGAAGAACAGCCAAGTGTTTTCAACCACTGAGCCATCTCTCTAGGCTGCAATCTTAACGTTTTAAGAATAAATTACACATCGGAGAGGAGCTTCTCTGATGTTAAGTAAAAGGAGGCAGGATGGGCCACCGTATGGACAAAGGGTGTGGATATTTCTGCTAGGGCACACAGAGCAAGGCAGCGCTAAGGAAGGACACCCAGACAGAAGTGGTTCTCCGCTGGGCGGGGACAGGAAAGCCTAGCAACAGTTTCCCTTTGTTCTTTGTAGATTTGTATGTTCTCTGTTGTCCTACAACGAACATGTCCTACATTTATGCTTAGATGAAACTATCAACTCCAGACTCTAAAGTGACATCCACTCTCCACTGCCAGGTGCACCAAGACATTGCACCTGGCAGTACATGAAAAAAAAAAAAAAAAGCCACGGAGCACAGAAGGACTATTTTCCAGGACTCTCGGAGTGGACCAAGGATGCTGCAGGATGGGGTTGTCCTGTAGTGTAGAGGGATGGGGGTTGCTACCCCCTTTGCGTTTTTATGTCTATCATTGCATTCGAGGCTCACTGCTTCCCAGAGGTGGACGCAAAGTCAGATAATGATACTTGAAGCCTTAAAGAGGGGTAAGAATGCAGAACACTCCCCATTCTGGGAAGACGAGAGACAGGTCTATCCAGGAATCCCTCTCCACTCTGCCAGTGCCCATTCACAGTGCCCAGCGCAGAGCCTAGGAATCCAGCCCCAAGGGTTGGCCAAACACCTTAGAGAGATGAGTGTAACTCTCTGATCTGCATCTTGCCCTGTAGGAAGGGCAGGCAAGGGCGAGGCAACAAGGACAGGAGCTGCTGCTGGATCTGCTGAGTACTGACTAGAGGTCTAGTCCTGTGCCTGGGGATTTATGCCTGGGAAGACGTGGAAACCATCTGAGTTGGCTTTCCCGTGGCCATGTTAGTAAGCCTGGATTGCCCACCACATTGTTTGTAAGGCTGCACTCTGCTGTTGTTCTAAACAGCAGTGACTCTTGACTCTCTGAGGTCAAGAGTGATAAGGTTCATTTATTTGTGTGTGTGTGGGGGGGGATCAGGAGTCACCTGGGTTTTTGTTGTGGTTTTGTTTGTTTTAAGACAAGGTCTCTCACTGGCCTTGAACTCATTAAGAAAACTACCTTGGATGGCCAGTACCTTAGGGTTTTATTGCTATGAACAGACACCACGACCAAGGCAAGTCTTATAAAGGACAACATTTAGTTGGGCTTACAGGTTCAGAGAGGTTCAGTCCATTATCATCAAAGTGGGAACATGGCAGCATCCAGGGCTGGCACGGTGCAGGAGGAGCTGAGAGTTCTACATCCTCATCTGAAGGCTGCTAGCAGAAGACTGACTTCCAGGCAGCTAGGATGAGGCTCTTAAGCCCACACCTACAGTGACACATGTACACCCAACAGGGTCACACTTTCTTTCTTTCTTTCTTTCTTTCTTTCTTTCTTTCTTTCTTTCTTTCTTTCTTTCTTTCTTTCTTTCTTTCTTGTTGTTGTTGTTTTTGTTTGGTTTTTCGAGACAGGGTTTCTCTGTATAGCCTTGGCTGTCCTGGAACTCACTCTGTAGACCAGGCTGGCCTCGAAGGGGACACACTTTCTGTTAGTGTTACTTCCTAGGCTGAGCATATACAAACCATCGCAGCCAGAAAGCCCCACAGGCCTGCTTTCTCAGTGATGGGATTACGAACGCACACCAACATGCCCAGCTTCTTCTTCCTTTTATGTTGAGGATAAGCCCAAGGTCCTCATTACTGACTGAGCCAACTCCCCATCTTCACATTCTTGATCGAGTATCATCCAGCATTAGCTATTCTGTGATGAGTAAAAACAGAAGAGCGGGTTCTGCTGGGCTCAATTCTCTCCTAGGCTACGTGTCTCTACGCTCTCAATCTGCCATCCCACAAACGTGGATCAGGTAATGCAGTTTGTTGAGCCAAGTCAGGAGTTTTTAAAGGACTCAGTTTGGCTGGTTAAAAGATGCATCAAACCCGACAGAAAAGAATTCCAGAAGATTGCCATGGCTACAGCGATAGGATTTGCTATCATGGGATTCATTGGCTTCTTCGTGTAACTGATCCATATCCTTATTAATAACATTACTGTGGGTGGCTAAATCCTTTCTCATCACGGGACAAGTGAACCAGTGTCAGGGTGACAAGCTCATGAAGTAAAACGTTGCCTGGATGCTTTGTGGGTTTTGTTTCTTTCCTCCTTCCTATGAGGTTTTCTATTTCTAAATTAAAATAATTTCAAAATAAACACTTTTTCCATAACAGACACTTAAAAAAAAAACCCGGAAGAGCTCTGTCCCTCCAGTCAGATAAACAGTGTACAGTTATGCAAATGACAGTAAAGTCACAAGATGTGTCATGGGGCGGGGGGGGGGGGGGCTGCCTGTTTAAGATAACAAATACGGTGGATTCTGCTTTACATATCTAGGTCACAGACTGAATTTTAGCATCATCCTCACTGTCCTCATACAGAATGACTGAGTGGGAAACACCATTAGGAGCAGAACCAAGGTCTCTGCCTCCCAAGGCTGCGGTTAGATGGCCGGATCATAATAAGTTCGATTGCGTTATGGTTTCCATCAACGAGACAAGCCCATGTAGCACAAAAGACCTTTTAATGAAAATGCTTAAAAGTGCTTCATAAAATAAGTAAAATCGGAGTCCCATGTGTAGGTGAGCTTTCGAGAAAGAGAGAGGAATCGTCAGGTGAGAGAAATGAAGAATGCACAGAACACCAGGAACTTGACACACCAGTCACTGCGGTGGGGGGGACAGGCTGGAATGGAGCAGAGTGGCTATGAGGCCAGAAAAGAGCCCGAGACTGTCTGAGAAGGATGCGGTGTTAAAGCCATAGTATGGGCACCTAAGATGACGTGAGAGGCAGTAGGATCCCGTGTATCCATAAAGCTGGAACTCCTGGTGAAAGGGGGACTAACAATCCACCATCCCAGGGAGAGCTGAGATCTTAGTGTCGAATGGCATCGTGGGGCGAGAAGCTTCCTCTGAAAGATTAAACTCCCCAAATGAGCCACACGGAATTGCCAACTGAGACTTTGTACTATATACAAGTTAGCTCAAATGGATCTATCTGAGACCCAAAACTATAAAACTCAAAAGAAGACACGGAGATAAAACTTTGTGACACAGGGCTGGGCAAAGCTGTCTTAGATGTGATGCCAAAAGTATGGGCGATATGTATTAAAATTGTTAAAAGTTATATGATGTTGAATTTTTAAACATTTCTGTGTGTCAAATGAGACAGTCAACGGCCTCTTAGAAGAGGCAATCTATGGGCTGGAAAAATGGCTAGTGGCTAAGATCACTGGTTGTTCTTCCAGAGGACCTGGGTTCAATTCCCAGCACCCACACGGCAGCTCCCAGCTGTCTAAACCCCAGCTCCAGGGGACACGACACCCTTACACAGACATATGTGCAAGCAAAACAGAAAATAAAAATTTAAAACAGAAAATGCAAGCTAAGAAACGGGAGAAAATACATGCAAATTTATGTGCGGTAAGAATTAATATCTAGGACATATACAAAATTTCTTCGATCCAGCAACAAAAAAACAACTGGAACTGTAAACTGAATGACTCCTATTTTTTACTTTGATTTCAGTTAAGGTACTTTTTTATCCCAGCAATGGAAAACACTCTAGGACATAACACGAGGAAGATCTGAAAGCAGAGGCTCTAAGCAATATTTAAATACCCTTGATCATAGCAGCGCTAAGGTAGAAGAAAACCACGTCTCCACCAATGAATAAACAGACAAGCAAACCAGACATAGCTACAGGGTGGAACATTAGTCAGCCATCAACAGGAAAGACAGTCTCATGTATGCTATAAAATAGACGGACCTGGAGGACATTCTGCTCAGGAAAGTATGCCAACCACAAAAGAACAAAGATATGATCTCATGTAAGTGAGGTCTGTAACATGGCTAAATGTATAAATATAGACAGTAAATGGCAGTTTCCTAGGGTTAGAGGGATGATGGGAGAATGGGGAACTCCTACCCAGTGGATATTTGTTTCAGCATCACAAGATGAAGTGTCTGAGAGGCAGATGATGGTCATGGTTGCACAGGCTTAAATGTGTGATGCCACAAGAGTTGGTCCTGGAAATGGTAGTGATGGTTGGTGGAGTGAAATGTGGTTTTCCATCGTCGGAAATATGTATGGGCGATCAGTAAAATGTCACTAGACATGTCTTCCAAGGGAAGGGAGAATAAAAGGTAGATTTAAAAAATGATAATAAAACAAAATGTAATCAAAGGCTGTAGCAACGGAAGGTTGTGGGGACAAACCCCTTCAGTGGAACATGATAGTATAACTAAACAGAGAAAGAATCGCAGCCCGTCCAAATGGCCTACCCTCATCATTTCCATTTCAGAGAGTCGCAGGTTGGATTAAAAAAAAATAGAGTCAAATTGCTTTTGAAAAGGGACATCCAAGACAGTAGGAGGTGAGGTCACCTACATTCCTCATGTCCTACCTCTTCCTCCATTCTCAAAGATTGTGGCTTAGCATCTTGAAATCTATCAGCTCACCCTCTCTCATAAAGACTTTTGTCATTATACACACATGCACATATGTGCAAGCAAAACAGAAAATAAAAATTTAAAATAGAAAATGCAAGCTAAGAAATGGGAGAAAATACATGCACACACACACACACACACACACACACACACACACACACACACGTACGCAGCCTTGCATCTTGAATAAGCTCCCAATTTAACATCCTAGTCACACCTTCCAATTTCATTTTGCCACATAAGCTAATATAGTCAAAGGTTACACCTGTAACCCCAGCATTTGGGAAGTGGAGGCAAGAGGGTCAGGAGTTCAAGGCCAGCCTTGGCTACATAGCACGCCTGTGTTACATCAAACCTTGACTCCAAAATGAAATAAATTACCACAAAACCAAAATACACAAAAATAAACATTAAAACACACAGAAAGTTTGAAAATCAAGGGGCAGAAGATTACCAGGAGACCAAGACGTAAAGATGATTTATCCATTTTAATAACAAGTACAAGTGCCTGTAGCAAAAAGAATGCTAGACTGTGGTGTATCTATAATATTTAAAAATGAATGAGACCCATAGCTAGAATATACCCCGAACAAAGCACACAAAATCCAGCAAGGAAATAGTGGCAGACTTGATTAGGTGGACTAGAGTATCTCTGAATGTCACTGTCATTTTGTCCTCATGAAGTTCTGTCTTCTGGAAGACAGAGTCACAGCCAGCAGCCAGAGCATGTCCATTGCTGTTCATTTAAATGCAACTTGAAAAATCCCAGGGCAGACTCTAAGTGGCTCTGCTGGGTCACATGTGGCCCTCCCTATGCAGGACACCATACTGGTGTTGTCTCCTTGAATCATGTGGTTCAACAGGGGTCCTTCTTCTAGAACTATTCTCACAAGGTGGGTAGATAGGGCAATCCAGACGTGCTGTGTTAGGAAGGGGAACAGGTAAAGAGACACTGAAGCAGAGGTGTATTCCTTGGTGCAGTGGAGATTCCTTGGGTGTCATGGTAAGCAGATTGAGCAAAGAACAAAGTGAAAGGGGTTCACCCCCTCTGCACTGGGCAGTCACAGCAGGTTCTAAGGAGCCACCAACAAAACTGGCTGGCTATAGCTTAATTAATTGGTTAATTGCAATGCCCCTCCCCTCCAAATGTTATTTGACATCTTTTGCTGCGGAGAAAAGGTCCCTCCAGAAAGAGGGCCATAAGGTTCAGGCGAGGGATCTTTCTGAATTGGATTCACACCTGTTTCTTATCACTGCTGTAACAAATGATCCCAGCCACGATGCTTAAACAAGGACTTACTGGAGGGAAAACAATGCTCTTGGAAGATGTGGTGCCAAGTGGTTTCCTCACCTTCTTCTGCTTCTATAGTCACCTACATTCCTCCATCCTCAAAGATGTCAGCTTAGCTTCTTGAAATCTCTCCTCTGCCCCTTCCCCTTCTTATCTCATAAAGACCCTTGGAATCATATTGCCCACTGCTCTCCACGAATCTTGGATATGCTCCTAATTTAAAATCCTAACCACACCTTCAAATTCCCCTTTTGCACATAAGCTACTACTATATTCAAAGGTTCTGAGGGCCCCCTTCTAAATAGGGGAAGACATTCTTTTGTCAAATTTGGGGTTGCTCAAACTAAAATCAGTAGAAGGCATTCATATACATATTAAGATACAGCGCAAGGAATTGACTCACACAATATTGGAGGCAAGCAGTCCAATCACAAACAGGCTCTTGGGATTCACTGGCTTGGGCCAAAGCTGCTGTCTGTGGTGTGTCTGTGTCTGTGTGTGTGTGTATCCCATGCACACACTTGTCAATTCTCTTAAGTTTTTGTGGTTGATCGGCTCGGGCCAACTCAGATCATACAGGATCATATAGCTCATCTTCCTTGCTTCAAGTTAAGTGATTCCGCATTTTAATTACATCTGCAGACCTTGATTGTGTCTGACTAGCCGGGAGGCGAGGCTAGCCATGCCAGCAAATCCAATGTACTGTTACAATTAGGACTTGTGGGGGACAGACTGTTGCAGCTCCAGGAGTTGGGGCTACCAAGGGAGCATAGGAAATCCCCCACAAGGTAGGACCTTCTTGAAACTGTTGATTTGAGGAATGCGTGCTTGAGTGAACTCCTGTAAGAAGCCCAGGAGGGGGTGAGCACCTTCCCACAGTTTGAAAAAGCTGTGATGAGAGAGAGTCTGCTTCCTTCTACACCAACTTTGCCAGGCCACACGATGAGCGAGCTACCTGAGACTACAGAGATGCCCCTTCCTTCTGATGCTTTCCCATTGCTAGGTCACAGGCCCCTGGGGTGCAGACTTGAATGGGCGGGTGGTGGAAGGTCGGTGAGCTCATGTCTGCTGCTCCTGGAACAGGAGGCAGCTGTAGGCGTGAGTGAGTGTTGCCTCCGCTTATCTTTTCCCATCTGAAGATGGTCATTG
Organism: Mus pahari; assembly: GCF_900095145.1. NCBI lineage: Eukaryota > Metazoa > Chordata > Mammalia > Rodentia > Muridae > Mus > Mus pahari. The sequence goes on from NC_034599.1 coordinate 96,258,046, forward strand.
GTGATTCACTCCGGAATCTTGGAGTTCCAGCCCAAACCAACCAGGTGCAGGTAAAGGGACACCCATCCCCGCCCCACGTCCCTGCACTTGCCTTCTAGTGTTCTAAGAGAAGAAGGAAGTGAATCAGCCTGAGGAGGGGGGGCTCCTCAACGCCCACTGTGCAGGCAGACTCTCATGAGTCTCAAGCCCAGAAGGAGGAGAGAAATCCGTAAGTCTCAGCTTCTCACTCCGTGAGAAGAATTTACCTTTTAGCAACTCTTCAGAAAATGTGTTTGTCCAGAGGTTGAGCTTTGTCACTGGGAGAAAAAGATGTCAGGGAGGAAGGACTTAGGCATGGGAGTTCTTCCTTTGACTCAACAGCCGCGCCGTGATTGTCAAAATGGAGTCAATGAGCCGGTGGCACCCGCCACACATGCCAGCTTATTATTGTAAAGACAAAGTTTCATGCCCCATCCCTGACTACTGAATGACTGATGGTAAGACTTCTTGGGTACTTCCGATGTGCTCCAGCGTTCAAGGGCATCTCTCAGGAAAGCACATCTTGAGCCCCTGTTGTGCATGCAGAGCATGCTGTGGCTGCTGTTATGAATGTGGCGGTGAAAGTAAACAGCCGGAAGTCATTGGTATTCAACTCCCACAGTTGCCAGGTAACTCGACTGTCTGATGTAATGGATGGAGGAAATTTGCCTGGCCTCTGAGGTAGATCAGTAAAGGCCTCCTAGAACTTTCTGGTGTGGCTCAGGTAAAGGCCAAGGGCTGTAATCTCCTGGCCCAGAGACCTCTCTGAGCGAGGAGACTGGAGTGGGAATATACCAAAGCAGCACCTCCTTAGCCAGGAGGAAGAGTTATGCTGCGATCTGCAGGCTTTCCAGGGGCTGGGGGAGGGGTGCACACCCAGGCTGGGTTCCATAGCAACCTCATTTAAGCCATCGGGAAGGACCAATTATCTGGGAGGCTGAGGCCAGGAGTTCAAGTTAAATAGTCAGTGTAAGCAGGGAGTCTGAGAAATGGGTGTTCTCCTCTCTGTATCTACTCCTGGCTGCAGTCCTAACGTCCGGACAGTTTGTGGTGCTGAGGATAGTGCTAAGAACGCCTGGTGCTCTGAATGAGCCATTCCAGAAATTGTGGGGATCCCTATGGCCACTCCCTTGATGCTCTTTGGGGTCGTGGTGTGAGTGTGGGTTGGGAAGAAGCCCCAGAGGGCTGTGGAGACCAGGATACCATACTCTTGTGAGCGTTACAAAACTCACAACTTCCTGCCCTCCTTTCTTGACTTCTCCATTTGTCTTTTATTTTCTTCTGTCACAACAGCCTAGGACCTGATGAAGCTTTTCTGGGAAAGAACTTGGTCTCAGTTCTGTGGTCTGACTGAAGACCCCTCCCTTTGAGGTCTCATTAAGCTCTGTCACGCTCTCTCTGTGTTGACCTTGAAAATATTTCTTTCTCTTTTCCTGTTGCTCCATAGCTCCTGGCAAAAAGTAACCCACGGTTAAGAAAGGGTTTAGTTTGGCTTATTCTGGATTGAGGGTACAGACTGGCATGGCAGGGCAGGCATGGTGGGAGTGTATAGGAGCTGGCTTTAGTGCACCTACAGTCAGGGAGCGGAGAGAAAGAGATAACCATCAGTGCTCCACACTCACTCTGCTTTTGGTTTAGTCTGCGGCCCCCAGGTAATGGGAGAGAGCCACTTCCATCCTTCATGGTCTTCTCTCTATAGCTCAACCTCCTTGAAAGTGCATAGCAATTTGTCTTTTAGGCAATTCTAAATCTGGGCAAGATTAAGAATATGTGTGTGTGTGTTGTGTGTGTGTTTATATATATGACAAAGGTCATATACAATATATAAAGTCCAGTGATGTCATGTCTTGATTCGTGCAAAGCCAGAACAATATATACATATATATGTGTGTATATATATATACATACATATAATATGTATTATATGTATGTATGTATACATACATATGAAAGGACTTGTTATATACAAGTTTTCCCCTAAAGATGCCTGCCTTGCTTCACTGCTAACATGGCAGCTTTGGGGGAAGGGGAGCAAGTAGGGTTCATATTCTGAGAGTGAGCACAGGACATCCAGAGCGTCGCTTGGCTATCAGCCCTCCTGCGAAAGTTTCTACTTCTGGGTAGGATCACATGCACAGACTTCTGGATAGGATCACGTGCGCAGACTTCTGGGTAGGATCACATGCGCAGACTTCTGGGTAGGATCACGTGCGTAGAGTTCTGGGTAGGATCACATGCACAGACTTCTGGATAGGATCATGTGCGCAGACTTCTGGGTAGGATCACATGCGCAGAGTTCTGGGTAGGATCACGTGCGCAGAGTTCTGGGTAGGATCACATGCACAGACTTCTGG
>NC_034599.1:96264371-96271752 GCF_900095145.1 Mus pahari
GGGTAGGATCACATGTGCAGACTTCTGGGTAGGATCACATGTGCAGACTTCTGGGTAGGATCACATGTGCAGACTTCTACCCATGCAGACTAGACCAGAGACTCAGCTTGGAGCACATCACAACTACCACTAGAGATCAAGTGGCCCTTGTCTGGCTGCAGACGAATGACCTCACAAGTCAGAGGTTAGATGTGTTTGGGTGTCTGTCAAGTGACTGGGGCTTTGTCCTCATTCCGTGCCACTGTAGCACCGCAGCTGTCAGGAGGCACCCAGGAGGCTCTGGGTCAAGTAAGCCTTCCACCTTCCTCATGGGGGAAATGGAGTCTGCCAGGGAGGCCCCTGGCTGCGTCGACCAAGAGTAAACGCTAATAAAGATAAAGGAATCAGTCAGGGGTGGGGATATAGCACGTCCTAGCACGCACAGGCTCCAGGGTTTGACCTCCAGCCTTACCAGAAAAACAATGAAGAAGGAAGGAGTGAAAAAAGAATGGAGAAAAGAAGTTGTTTTTTTTTGTTGTTGTTGTTTTTTTTTTTTTTTTCCCTCTAGCTGGAACCCGCTCAAGGGGCTTCAGGCCTACCGAGCCCAAGAGGGACTTATGTCAGTACAGCCCTGGGTTCCTGTTTTCCACTGGGCTTGAGAATTGCATTCTGCACTATCCCCCCACCAGAATGAAAAGTTGAATAATGAGCAGAATTGAAGTCCTCTTGCCTTGGAACCAGCTGCTGGCCTGGTTGGAACCTAGAGGCCATTCCAAACGCCACGCCCCGTCAGCCCCGAGCCATCCATTCTCCAAGCATGCCACCAACCGTTGACACGACCAGAGAGAGCTGGTCTTGCCCTTGGTGGGCAGCGGTGCCCCGCCCAGCTTTCCTCCCATGCCAGGCCTCTTTGCCATCCCTGTTCCCTCCTTTCATTCTCTCTATGGGTCCCTCTCCCCTGACCCATCCGCCCGCTGACTTCTGCACACCCGCTCCCACCTGTTTCCCTGCATCCCGGTGGCTCCTTCCTCTCACCACTTGCCCTGCCCTGCCCTGTCCATGTTCTGACCTCCTCACTTCCCTCACACCACTCTCTCAGGTGCTCCTTGCCATCCCTGGGCCACCTCAGCTCTCAGGCCTACCCTTGCCAGACTTCCTCTTCTTTGGCCGCTCGCTAGTCCTGGCCATTGTCCAACTGGAGACTTCCTGCCTTGTCTTCGCAACCTCGCCTGACTGCTTTCCTGCGTTCTCCTCTGTTAAATCCCAACCTTTGCAGGAGGTCCAGCATGTGTCATACCTGCTTAGAAGTCTTCAGTGACGGCCAGATGGAGATGAACTCCTATGGCCCCCCCAGGGAGGCAATTCTCATTCACAGTGTAATTTCTTCCTGACACACACCCAGAACGTTCCCCAGATTCCTCTGACCCTATCAGTGTGTGACAGATGCGCAGCCTGGTTTCCCTGCCACAGAGTCACCCATAAGGGAACCTTTGTCCACGCCTTTGTCACTTCATTGGTAAAATCAGACCATCAATGGCAGGAGCATCTCATGAACCACCAGAGGTCATGTGTTAGAATTGCACTCACAGCCTAAGGCAGAGAAGCATTTCTTTCTCCTGAGCTGTCTGATGGAATGTGGAGATCTGAATGTTGGATAAGGGCTTCTGTCACTTCCTAGCATCCTCTTCCTTGCCCAGGGGAGAGAGGGGGTAATCTACTCTGGAGTATTTTACGCTGGCTCGATGGACCTGCTCTGCAGAGGACCAAGCTTTCAGGGGACTGACGTCATGTTTGGAGTGATGGGGGGAGTGTGTGGAAACGGCCTGTAGTTCTGTGGGTCCTCTGGCAGGCTGGGAAGGGGGATATGAGGTGACCATGATAGAGCGTGTTGTGTCCCCATGTCAGAACAAGTGTGTCTGCCTGTGAGTGCTGATTATGGCAAGGACCCTGACCTGTGAGCAGTGAGTCAGGGGAAAGCTCACCTGTGGGTTTGGATGTATAGACTCTGGAACACTGTCACCCGGAGAGGGACCTTTACTTGGGATCAGTCAGAGGAGACAGTGTTGACAGTGAGTGGGGCCAGGGATCCACTCAGGGGAGGTAGGCAGCTGTCTGCACACACACACACACACACACACACACACACACACACACACGCATATGCACACGCACACATACGTTCCTCAGGTCCTCGCCTCCATGTTTCTTGTAGGTCTGTTTGGGGACCTACTGAAACTTTGTTCTCAGACCACCTCTGTGGCTTCCAGCAAGTGTGTTGCAGTTTTTCGGAAGGTCTCCTGAGAGCTCCTGTTGATGAATGGGTGGTGGGTGGACACAGGCTGCCCTGGGCAGGGGTTTTCCTGATTGAAAGTTCTTTCCCATCCCGCCGGGGCACTGACTCATGTCTGATGGGACTTGCTCGGCTCTTTCCTGGGTACTCCAGGGGCACAGCTTAACACTCTGTTTCTCATGCCCAGAAAATAATTCGACAGCTCGTTGTCTGTCTGCCAGATTAAACCCACAGGAAAGACTTAAAGTCAAAACTGAGTCCAAGGCTTCACTTCTCCATAGGGAGATGAGTTTGTTGGGAGCTCTGGGCTAGAAAATGACCGTGGGATTCGGAAGAGAATGAAAGAACCAATCCACAAGAATTGATGACAAAGACATTTTTCTTTGTGTCTAGAACTTTTAGGGGGAGGCATGGCTACAGGAAAAGGAGGGCACCTGCTTCTACAGTGAATTTACAACCTAATTTGACAACTTTGTATTTGTATGCATTTAGTGCTAGCTTTTGGGTGTCTGGGTAAGAGTGGGGCCCTTCACTGACATTCATTCACTCCTTGCCTTTTCCATGGTCTTTAGTGTTTCTGGAGAGGATTTTTTACTCTGCCTCTGTGGTCATTTCCTTCGCACCCTGTTGGCGAAGGGTGTGTGCTGGATGTTGGGAGTGCCTAGGGCCCTGAGCACTAGGGAAGTGATTGTAATCGCACTCTGGACTCAGTTCCCTGAAGTAACAATGGAGAGCTGTAGCTCAAGGGGCAGTCCTTGACACTAGCCTGCGGAGTTCATGGAAAGAGGGGCTGGAGGCTGGGGAGACAGATCAGGCGTTGAAGAGTTTGTCATGTAAGCATGAGGAGCTGAGTTCAATCCTTGGAGTCCACACTAGAAAATAAAAACAAGGATTGAGGAATCTGGAGGGGACAGGGACTCCACAGGAAGACCAACAGAGTTGACTAACCTGGACCCTTGGGGGTTCTCAGAGACTGAACCACCAACCAATGAGTGTACCCAGATTGGACATACCCCCCCAACTCCTGCATATTTGTAGCAGCTGTGCAGTTCCCCCAACAACTGGAGCAGAGACTGACCCTGACTCTGTGGCCTGCCTGTGGATCCTGTTCCCCTAACTGGGCTGCCTTGTCCTTCTTCAGTGGGAGAGGATGCACCTAGTCCTGCAGTGACCTGAGATGCCAGGGTGAGTTGGCACCCAGTGGAGGACTTCTTTCTCAAAGGTGAAAAGGAGGGGTGGGGGGGAAGGGGCTGTGTGAAGGGAGGACTGGCATGATGGGGGGGGGCTGTGATCAGGATGTAAAGTGAGTAAATAAATAAATTTAAAAAAACAATAACAAAACTGAGTGTGGTGGTGTGGGGTTCTTGTCACCCCAGCACTGAGTGGGAGAGAGCGCAGACAGGGGGATTCAGAGGCTTGCTGACCAATCAGCTCACCCTGCTTCTCAACCCCAGGTCAGTGGAAGAGGCTGTCTCAAAGAAGAGGGTGGTGGCTGTTTTAGTTAGGGTTTTGTTGCTGTGAAGAGATAGCATGACCAAGGCAACCTTTATAAGGGACATTTATCACCACAGCAACTGAGGTTGTTCTCTGACCTCCATACACAGACGTGCGTATGGAGAGAGAGAGAGAGAGAGAGAGAGAGAGAGAGAGAGAGAGAGAGAGAGAGAGGTACACACATGCACACACACACACACAGGAGTGGGGAGGAAGAGGAAGAGGGAGAGAGGCACACATGCACACGTGCACATCACATGCATACCACACACACACACACACACACACACAGAAGGAAGAAAGCATTTCTCACCATCATTTGTTGCCCCAGCAACTTCACACTTTCTATTTAGGGACACACTTTGGAACTGGGTTGTGGCCACTGTGCTGGGAAGCTTAGGCAGAGGGGAAGGTGGACGAGAGTTTGAGTGTGGACAGCACTGTAGGCTGCGGACTGGGCTCAGATTTTCATCCAAGATGGTGGGAACCCACAGGCTTGTCACTGTCATGGCAGGCTCTGGTCTCCATTTTCAATCATGCAGCCACTTACAAGTCCCTTCCCACAAAGCCCCAGGGCAAACTGACCCTAGCTCTTGGAGCTTGGAAGAGTTTCCACCTTGGAGGTGAGGCAGGTGGCAACTAAAGGGACGCAGAGACCTTGGGGGAATCTGGTACTGATGTCGTTTTTTATTATGGGTCCTTGAACTGTAACCAGCTTGGGCATCTTTGAGCGGTACTCTTACAACATATGCACTTTCTGTGGGAACGTCATACTCCAGGAAAAGGCTTCTCAGAAGACTTCTCTGGCTGTTGTTTAAAGAGTAGGTCAGAGCCGGGCGTGGTGGAGCACGCCTTTAATCCCAGCACTCGGGAGGCAGAGGCAGGTGGATTTCTGAGTTCAAGGCCAGCCTGGTTTACAGAGTGAGTTCCAGGACAGCCAGGGCTACACAGAGAAACCCTGTCTTGAAAACAAAACCAAAACCAAAAAACAAACAAACAAACAAAAAGAGTAGGTCAGAATGAGAAAAGAAAGGTAGGTATAGGAAATGAGAAGGGGAATGTGTCTGTGAGCCAGGGGATGTCACCAGCTGCTGGTGTCAGGGACTGGAGGGGACCAACATAGATGAAGAATGTAACAACATTTGAGATTTGGCTTGGAGGCACCGAGGACAAAACCTAGAATCCAGAAAACACTGTAGGAAGGCAGGAATGATGGGGCACAGACTTGATAGGAAATCAGTGGAAATAGGAGAGGTACAGTTGAGAGGAAGTCAGCCTGGGGAGGGAGGGCTTCAGTAAGCATCCATGCTCCCACCGGTGGGTAAACGAGACACCGAAGGTTGGTAATGTGAAAGCACTGATATACCTCCTGGGTACCATCAACATCTGGAGGATAGAGGAGACATCTCTCATCAAGGCTTTTGCAATAGAAACGGATCTAGAGGAAGTGACAGCACGTACTCCAGTGCCCATCCTTGTTGAATTAGCCGGTACAGTGGTGCACGTCTGTGATCCCGACACTTGACACTTGGGAGGTAGGAGTTTGAGGTTAGCCTGGGCTATATAGCTAGACTCTATCTCAGATGGAGAGAATGAAAGAGACAGAGAGACAAGAGAGAAAGACTGGTAGGAGGTGGGATAGAAAGGAGAGGGGAGGTGGGGTTGTCCTATAGAACTTAGATACTTTTTGGAGAGGCCATTACGTAATAGCCAGGTACTGTCAACTTCAGCAAAAACAATCTCTGCAGCGCCTCCTTCCTCTGAGCCCTCAGAAGAGTCAGCGCTGTCGGAGAGTAGTGTGACTTAGTGTCTGTTGACTGCTGTCATTTGCCAACTACAAAATGAGATGGGCTTGCAAGTTGCCCTGGGCCTTCGTCACCTCCTCCACAGGGTCTTGTGAGATTATCTAGGTTTGCAAGCATTAACTGGACGTGGACCATGTGTTGGCTTACTGATATGATAGTGAGAGCACGCCAAGCCTGAAAAAAAGAGAGATGGAAACAGATAATAGAGACAAAGATGATGTGAAGGCCCCAAGTGCCCTCCCTCAGAGCTCCCTGGCGGCCATTGCCCACGGATGGACCATAGGACCCCTCCCTGGAGATCGGCTCCTGAGGTCCTGGACTCTTGTAAGACTGTCTTTGTATTATAGTTTGCACTTTCTCTATCTGAAAAACTGGCTTCCCTTTGCTTGAAGGCAGGAAGGGACGGGCTTTATCTTCAAATCCTTCCAGGATGTGAGAAAAAATATTGACATCCCATCTTGTTACCAGAACAAAGATGAGGAAGGATATAAAATAGCAACGTTTCCATATTCACAGGGTCTGGATGTCCCTTCCCTGCCATAAATGCATTCAAGGCACGTTGGACAACTGCGGCTTCCTTTCAACCCAACAGGTGACTGCGAGCCAACTTCCCCCAAGCACAAGATGGTGCTTGTTCTCCATTAAGGAGTGTTTTTACTGTCTTAAAAGACAACAAAAGCTTTTCAGAATCTCTGGAGAAGAATTCAAGCATATATTGACGTGAACACCAGGGATAATTTTATTTCCAAGTGTCTATTTGCCCAGGAAAACATTCTTCTAGTGAATAAGATAAATCCATAGAGTCTTACATGCGTGCATCTAACCCCCCAGGCGATCTCTCAGCTTGCTCTTCCATGACACCCCGCCACCACCTCCTTGCAGTGGTCTGCCTCACACACTTCTGGGGCTGAGCACCAAGCAGGAAGTCCCGCCCTCACCCCGGGATGGGGGAACCAGAGCACCCCGGAACATCCAGTGCAGGATGCCTTTTAGGTTCCTGGCGTGGTTTGGGGTCCAGAATGTCCACTGCTTCTCTCTTTTATGCCCCAGCTTTAAAACGAGGGTGCAGCATGGAAAGCCACAGGCTTCGTGTCCACAGTGAAGTTCTACATTTCCTTTTACTTCAGAGGACAACCCAGGACCCCATCTTATCAAAGATCCTTTCTAATGAGATTATAATCCCAGATCCAGACTCCCAAATTGCCTTCTTCCTTCCCCATGAAGAGACAGGGGGTGTCTTGTATCGTCTGTTTTCCCTCTTAGATTATTCTGGTACTTTCTTCTTTTTTCCTTTTCCTTTTTTCTCTTCCTTCCTTCCTTCCTTTCTTTCTTTCTTTCTTTCTTTCTTTCTTTCTTTCTTTCTTTCTTTCTTTCTTTCTTTCTCTCTTTCTTTCTTTTCCAAGAACCATCAGGACAAAGGGCTTTTCTAGTTCCTAACAATGCTAATATTCCTAATGCTACCTTGGCTTATTTCTCCTCCAAAGGACATCAACTTTGAGCCCAAGCTGGCTATTTTAAATCTGAGTGTTATCTTGCACAGACATTCTTCCTGCATGGGAATATACTTGATTTCCTGAATGACTGTGTGAAGGAGACACTCCCCAATGGGGCACTGGGCTATGCCCGACAGAAGGTACAGGAAGCTTAGGCAGGCTCCCTGGTTGTTCCAGGCCTTTCACCCTAGGTCACATCTTTGTTTTACATCCCACTGTCCCTTTGGAAAGACAGTAAGAAGGAATCACCGAGACTTGGATTCTATAAGAAAGCAGGCTGAGCAAGCCAGAGGAGGCAAGCCAGTAAAGAACATCCCTCC